>NC_136007.1:18638788-18718788 GCF_048128805.1 Centroberyx gerrardi
CGACCCCGCGACCAGATTGTGGCTCAGGGACGGGCAGCTACCTTTCCCTGTGAGACCAAGGGCAAACCTCAGCCTACTGTCTTCTGGCAGCGAGAGGGCAGCCAGGTAAGGACATTAGTCTGTTTATTATGTGCGTGTCTGTCTGCATGTGTGCGTGACGGGAGAGTTATTTCTCTTTTGTGGTTGTCTTGTTATACAGACATAACTTCAGCAGGACCGGCCAAAGTAACCTTCCTTTCACTGATATAATTGAATTATGAAGGATGGCCAAGGATCTGTCTAAATGGATCGAGGCAGGGGGCAACAGAACGTGGTTCTGTGCCACATACAGATAATGAAGTGGTCATCAATCATCAATCTACACGGCTGTGACCAGCCAATTCACTTCACAAGAAACAATGTTCATGTGCTGCATTAGAGTCATTAGACATAATGGGAGCGGGCTAATGTCCTTCGCTGCCCATCAGCTTGTCTGCTTGGGGTGGGGAAACAGACAGTGGTGATGCCTCAATTTCATGACCCCAACAGCAGGTTATCACAATAAGCTTCTCACTATGGGTGTAAATTGCTATTCAGCCCTAGTAGGCAAGACATTGACCTCCCACTTTGCCAACAGAATTGCACATAAATGTTGGAATATGTAGTTAAATTAAATGGGCTGTCTTTTTTTTATTTAGGCCTTTCTAGTCAATAGTATTTGGTTTTGTTGGTTGACACAACAGTATATGTCATTTACTTAACTCCATAAATTACACATCAAGTTTGAACCACCAGGAATCCTTGTATATTTGGCATACATACTGTATATGACATGTAACATATATAATTTGGGGTATGGTATTTTTATACAGTGAAAATCAATACATTTTTCCATGTTTGTGCAGTGTGCCAGCAAAAGCTTACCTGATACATGATTATTGTGGAAGTGAAAAGTGAAAGAACAGTGAAAAGATAGAAAAACAGAATGCTTTGCTAATAGTGCTTTTCACAGCTGTTGGTAACTTCATCTCTGAAAAGAGCTGAGAAACTAAGGAGTTTTTAGTTTGCAAGTTAATTATTTTACGTTGGTGTAAAAAGCGCGCAGCAGTTGTGCACACATGACAAAGTGGGCCATCAGATGGAGCAGGGGAGGGCAATTCTGCAGAATGGTGAACAAAAACATCTATTTTCTAAATTGATGGAGTCTGTTTTGAATGTAAATACTTTTGCCCTTGATGACCTCATACTGTTTTTAGGTGATGAGGAGGCAGGGACTTTTTGCAATTTTTTCAGGCTTTCAGGCGCTTCATGTAGCTGTTGTGGTTTGACTGGGAATGGGTGAATACTTAAGTGTGTGATATGATTTTGCCTTCACATCAGGCATTTTGAATTGACAATTTGCTCCCAAATGTCTCAGATGAAAAAAAAAAAAATATATATATATGTGTTTGAGAATAAGCATAAACATTGCCTTGGGTCCCAATTTTCTCTTTAGAATGTTTAAAAATAACTTGTGTGTGAAAAAAATTACTTTATTTTCTACAAGTTACAAAGCTTTTATTAAACATATTTGTATCATAAGTCAGTACATTCAAGAGACTCCAACCCGTAGCTTGAGCTGCCACTGAGCTGCCACACCAGTAGGCCATTCCATATCATTTACTTTTCTTCACACGTTCTCTGTCTGCAGGATCTTCTGTTCCCCAACCAGCCGACCCAGGGCGACAGCCGTGTGTCTGTGTCTGTGAACGGAGAGCTGACCATCGCGTCTGTGCAGCGCTCTGACGCAGGATACTACACCTGCCAGGCCCTCACTGTAGCAGGCAGCATCATGGCCAAGGCCCAGCTTGAGGTAGCAGACGGTGAGGCTGGACGCACACAAACACACACACACATACACACACACACAGATAGAAAATGCTCTTCTATACAGTATACTAGCGGTGGGTAACCTTCTTGAACCTTCTTGAGGCATGAGCTCTACTTTCCACTTGACTCCCTGAGGTGATCTACCAACACCAAAGTGTAATTATGTTTAAACACTTTTTACTTACATTGTGCCGTTACGCTCTTGTAGGTACATCATGCGTTAGGGAGATTTTAATAATACTTGCACAGTATTACTATGTACTTGCAACACTTATATATGGCTCAGTGCACATGAACATTCACTGGAATGAGCCCGTTATAAAGAAAGTAACTTTTTTTTTTTTTGTACTAAATTATTAACTAACTATTAAACTACTAACTATTAACTAACTATTGCTACTAATAACTGGTAGATTGCAAAAAACTACATTGCTCAGTACACTACCCTGATTCACATCTGATTATACAATACACCCAGAGACAAGTGGTATTTTCACTATATGTTAATTAATCATATTCAATTGCTATGGGCAAAAGATACTTTGTCACAAGATAGGTCTCATGAAATAATATTTGTACTGTAGAAAATAATTGTGTTTCCAAAATAAATTGCCCCATTTGCTTAGTGATTACATATAAATGGTTGCAGGATGGCTGAATAGGCCTCATCAAGAGATCATTACATAACATCAAGGAACGTGTAGTCCTGCGATCAATTCACCATTACACAGGATCTGATCTAACTACAACTTGAATGCTCAGTAGAAAGAGATTCAAAAGGGCAGATGGCACAGAATGTCCAGTTTGAGGCTCTTAACAGCCGAACCCATGTATGATGTTTTCCTTTATGTCAAGATATCACTCAGTTTTTAGGCTTGGGAAGTATCAAAACAAGGACATTCTGCATTAACATACATTTAACTATATACTTAGCTTCCTGAAGTCAACCATTTTCAGTTTTGGCTGTGATCTTCTAACTTTCTAACGACACATGATCAATGTTCTTCTCACTGCTTAGATTTTTCCCATACTTTGAAAATACCAAATACATGCAGTATAATTTTACATGTCTTGCCACTTGTATTTTCTAATTCATGTTGATACATTTGTTTTATTTTGATACATACTGGGCTTTAACATCACACAAGAAAACACATACACATGCTTGCACCATTGTCCAGACCTACTAAAACATTAAATACATTAGAGGCTATTTGTCTGCCCACACTTGCCTTGGTAGAGATGCGCCTGTATGTTCTAAAAGCCAGTCAAATGCAATCATCCTTTTTATTATCACCTGGCTGTGGTAAAGTTGAATGGTCTGAAAATACTGAAACAGTTTAAAATAAAAACTCTCTCTCCTTGATGGAGAGTCACTTTAAACTTCTCTCTGAAAAAGCATTAATGTCAGCATTAAGTGCTGAGCCACTGCCAGCTGAGAGCTGTTTATGCCCTTCTCTCCATTTGTTTCTTGGCTTTTTCTCCCACACATTATTAAATTAACATCTGTTCAAGTTTTTTTTTGGAGAGGAAATGATTCCAGTCCTGCCACTCAGACGAGATGGATCAATATCAAAGTGTTCTGTATAAAGCAGTTGGGACATGAGGAATGTCACTGACTGATGGCTGCAAAGATAGATGGACAGAAGGTCGCTGTGGGGAAATGATGCAAAGGAGAGTAATCCCTTGTTAGCTGCACTTGATCATCCAAATTATCATAATTTTGGAAGCTTGCATCTTTGTTACCTCAGTTCTATTTCATATTCATAACACTTTGATCTTGGTATATCAGCAAAACTCTATTTCATGTTTATCTATAATATGATATAGATCAGGGATAGGCAACCATGTGCCATGGAGGGCAGAGAGTGAGCAGGTTTTGATTCTAACCAAAGACCACACCAGGGGCCAGATCAATAATGCATACACACAAAAAGAATGCATGCACCACTTTCCACACAGAAATTTGTGTTTATAAAAGAGAGCATGCTGTGAGACCTCCATGCATGCTACTCCATGCGTACAGACTTGTATGAGTCAGCAGACCTGAGTGTGATATAGCAGTGTGGCAAAGAGAAGGAATTTGGGCGACATTTTATTTGGTCAACACATGATCACTGGCAAAACCGCTTTGCGCTGGCTGAGCCATTCTTCTCATATGGAGAGAGTGCTGATGCCAAACCTAGAGGCAACACTAACTTGGCCGTCACAAACCGCTTGGATTTTCCACCTTGCTGCTGCGCTCAAAGCTCAAATTATTTGAACTTTAACCCCATTTGCCACTGACCTTTCAAAGTGCGTCCAGTCAAATTACAGCTTTGTGTGACGTACAAAGAGCTGAAAGATGGAGGATAAGTTAATATTGTGTGTGTCCGTTTTTCCCGAGTTGGACAATACAACATTAAAATCTTACCACAACCTCAGGAAAAATTAATTTTACTTTTTGATTTTAGCAATTAGCAGAGACCATTTGTATGTCCCGCCTTCCTGATATGAAGGCTGCTGTGATGACATATCGACAAGCTTCCCCTGCGTCCTACATTGCGGTGCATAATGGCTATGCATAATGATGAAACGTCTGCTTTGGTGCTGTTAGAGGACGTTGCCTGATTGCTGTTTATGTCCAAACTAGGTTAAACTGGGGCTGTGTTGACATCTATTTATGGCCAACTGTGGGAGGGGTATTAGGCTTGTGCACGTACGCACAGTTTCACAATGATTGACATTTATAAACGGCGCAATGTATAAACACCACATATGCAGGGTTTTATAAATTTGAAGAAGAGACTGCGCATGCATATTTTCAATTTTGTGCATACACAGATTTTTAGTCTTGAATCTACACAGAGTTTTATGCATCTGGCCCCAGGTGATTTCACTCCTCACTCATTAGTTCCTCCTCTCTGGTTGAAGGTGTGCTAATCAGTGAAATCACCTGGTGTAGCCTTTGGTTGGAATGAAAACCCGCAAACTCATGGCACTCAGTCGCACATGGTTGCCCATCCCTGATGTAGATGATGCCCAACATACAAACAAATTAGCCTCTATAGTGTCCGGTGTATCATATGTAGTTCTACGTCTGGCTGTACCTGTTTTCTCAGCTATTCTGCTTGTGTTGCCGTGTTCCTCCTTGTTCTGAAGGAGGTATGATAAAAGATAAGAATAGGGGAACCTGCTGTAAACACTTGTGTGAATGGAGACAGGCCTGATAACAATGGAGAGCAGCGGTGAGGAAACTGGAAGGGGAGGGGAGTTACAAGGCCTAGAGATTCACACTCCAGAAATTACTGTTGCCGAGTGCAGAGGCTGTTCGCTGGATGATATAACATGCTTTAAAGACCTTTAAAGAGATGTATTGTTGTTCTGCTTGGCATGCTAATTCCAAGTTTAGTTTTGTGTGGGGGAGAGATGCCAAGAAGGAGGAGGTGCAGCTATGAGTCAGAGGAGAAAGAGAGGGGATGAACGTGTTGAGAGGTGTTACAAAGAAGGTACGGTAATTAGCACCACGGGTGAGGCATCGTTAATCCACACCTAGTAATTAGAGCTCAAAGGTGTGATGCAGTGCCATGAGCACACTGCCATACTGTGGAAATGGCTCACAAAACAGTCACTTCCTCTCACAGCAGATCCGTCACAGATTGAACCCTAACATCCTGGGCCTGCAATCACTAATGCAATTACTGCAATCATGAATTATCACCAACACCTTGTGATAAGGTCATGCATTTTGTGTTTTCAAAATACGGGAAAATTCTAAGCAGCAAGAGTTCATTGTGTCATCCCAAAAATGTAAACTTTTCAGGAACTATGAAAAACAGCCTTGATTTTAGCTTGACAACTTTTGAGTTTATCTAGCTGGAGGATTAAGAATGTTTCAACTGAAGTTAAAACATGAAAATCACAGTCGGTATGGCATCAACATTACAGCACTGGAAATTTATTCAGACATGTCAATGCTGAATACCAAATAATAATGCCTGCTCCTTGATTATTGCCCTCAGCCCTGAAGGACCGCCCCCCACCCATCATCCGGCAGGGCCCATCGAACCAGACGCAGGCGGTGGGAGGTGTGGCCCTACTTAGGTGTCAGGCGTCAGGGGACCCAGAGCCTACGGTCACCTGGAGAAAGAATGGGGCCAGTCTGCTGGGGAAGGACCCTCGACTGTCCCTGCTGGAACACGGCAGCCTTCAGATCCAGAGTACCAGGGTGGGTCTCAGTAGACTATAGGGTGATAGGGAGTTTTTCCATGGAGCATAATACATGTAGCATCCACCCTGCTGAGGGATCCTTGAGTAAGATTTCCTTCCTGTTCTGTAGCTGAACATACACTCTGACCTGAAGAGAATCCCTATACACATCAATAAAGCATCACTTTCTTCTTATTGTTATTAATATACCAGTGGTTCTCAGACCGGGGCCCAAGGATCCCCAGTTTGTCCCCAGAATAATTAAATATTGTTTACCCTGTAAAGGAATAGTTCACCCCAACATTAAAATGATTGTTTTCTACTCAACCTTATGTCAGTCAAAACTCCACTGAAGTTCATAGGGCCACCATGCACACAGCGAGTGTTAGCCCCATTCTCCCAAACTATTGAAGCTAAGTCTCATCTTTCAACAGCTCCAAAAGAACCATAAAATGTCCATTACATTTTTCAAAAGGCTCATGCAGCATAATCCAAGTGTTTTGTAGCCAAACGACTGCACTGTGGGTCCAAAAGTCCAATGTTCACCTTGTTATCTCCTATATTTTCCACACTGACATTGCTTTGTTCTTCAATATGCGAACGGCATCCTACAGTAACAAGCAAAGTCTTCCACTAGAAGGGTGTAAATATAGGATATAATGAGGTAAATATTGAACTTGTGGACCCACAGTGCAATATTTTGGCTACAAATCACATGGATTATAATGCACAAGCTGTTTGGAGAAATTTGATGGACATTTTATGTATTTTTTGGAGCTGCTAAAAGATGGCCTTGTTAATTTCAATAGTTTGGGAGAAGTCTGAGGTGGAACTACGAGGGCTAGCTCACTGTGTGATAGTAGACAATGACTGAACTTTAATTCCACTCCAGTCTATCAAAAGTTGTCTATTTGTTCTTTTCTATTAGGGGAACCTCAGCATCAAACATTTTGAGAACCCCTTCTATACACGCAATCAATCATATTGTGTATGCATATTTCACATTGTACCAAGCTTCAAGCTGTATGCTGTATATCAGCATATTATACACAGCAAACTGCATTCATCCACACTGTAGGAAATGTTTGACCTTCAGTTGGAAGAAACCCAAATTCTCTCTCTCTCTCTCTCTCTCTCCCTCTCTCTCTGTTTCTCTATTTTGATTGCCTTCTTTTTACCAATAATTGCCGCAGTAAATAAAAAGAAGATAATATGTGCGTGCATGTGGGCATGTGTGTGCGAGTTGTTGTGTTTGTACAATTCATACTTCTATTGCATGTGAAAGCGGTAAGAGAAATTCTCTCATCTGCCAACTGATGTCAGCTGAATGTAATTCAAATGGACAAGTGCAGTCAGGTTGCTTTTAAACGATGAATAGAGAGTATTGATTTTTATAAGTCGTTAAATGCTGCTATTTAGTGCAAATCTCCCAGGCAGCGGTTAGAAACTCAAGGACAGAGACCAGGGAGGGGAGTCTAAGCGGGGAGTATAATGGAGGAACTGCAATATACAGCACCCTATCACTGTGTCAAAGTGCTTTCTGTGTGTCACTCGCACTCTGTTTCTCTCTCTTGAGAGATAGGGTAGTTGTCAGTGGCTCCTTAGGCATGGCCAGTGGGAAATAGATTGTCATGTCTCTTATTCCCTGTGTCAGCATTGATGATGATAATGGTGATGGTCCTGAGAGTGGGGGGGGGGGGGGTGACTATTATTGGAGGAAATCAATTAAGAAAATTAATGTAAGCTCTTACTGGGCTCTTTTTTCATTGGCCGGTGCTAAAGGTTCCTCTCACCCACTCTTGTGCTTTTCTCGAGCCAAACGCAGGCCAGCGGAGGTTAATGCATTTTTACTGTACTACTAGCTACAAACCTCCTTCAAAAGCCCAGGTTGACGTAACAGCTTGTAGAAGCCATCTGGGATCAGAGTTAGAAAGGCTATTGGATTCAGAAGAACACAACAACAGAGCATGGCTTGAAAGCTGTATTTTTTGTGATTTGGATGAGCAGAGAAAATCTTTATGGGCCAGTTTCCAAGACATGGTTTAAGCCTAGTCCTTGACTAAACTCTGTTTTTCAGTGGCAATTCCCACTGGGTAAAAGTTTCTAGTCTACAATAGGCTGAAGTTGTGTCTGTGAAACCAGCCTTATAATTGTTAAGGTGGTCATACTGTAGACCAGGGATGGGCAACCATGTGCCATGCAGGGGAAAGAGCATGAAGTTTTCATCCTAACCAAAGACTACACCATGTGATTTCACTGGTTAGCACAGCTTCAACCAGAGAGTGAAATCATCTGGTGTAGTCTTTGGATGGAATGAAAACCTGCAGATTCTCCCCCCTCCATGGCACATGGTTGCCCATCCCTGCTGTAGACTAAATAGGAGCTTGGTTGAACTTTCTGATGGTGGGTTAATGATATGGTTTGTCATCATCTGTCTTCCTTAGCTTTCTGACTCAGGGTTGTTCACCTGTGTTGCTACCAGCTCCAGTGGGGAAACTTCATGGAGCGCTTACTTGGATGTCAGAGGTCTGTTTCATTGGAAATAATTCAGATTCAAAATAAACACAAAATTCATCATTTGATGTGCCTCGCCTACATAGATGTTCATTTTGTCTCTCTACGATTCCCACTTTTTCAGACTCCACTGACCTCGTAGACTTCATGTCCCACAATGCAACTGCGCTCCCAGGGCCGCCCTCCAAGCCAGAGGTCACTGATGTGACCAAGAGCAGTATCTCGTTGTCATGGGAACAGGGGCCAGAGGCGGGCTCCCCAGTGTCCTCCTATGTCATTGAGGCCTTTGGGTATGTCTGTGACCTACTGCCTCAAGCTACATTTAGTGACCCCCAACTTTCATGGCAATAACAGATGTGGGTGCTTATATGGCCATTCAAGCAAGCCAGCACTTGTGTCAGGCTGCACAATTTACATTCTGGATGGCTTATCTTCGATAATTTATTTAACTGGAGTATAAAAGCATTAATCATCAGTAGAAGGCTAAAGGCAAAAATGCTTTGTTTCAAACTTAATTTTTTTAACTCCAGGAAATTTGATTTACCATTACATTTCCCCAAAAGTACCTTTTTAAATAAAGAAAAAAATGTCAATACAGTCAATGTCATGAAGCTCCATTGTTTTACAGCAGTGTTTTTACATCACCAACAAATTTGTGATATCTTACTATCCGCATTTCAGTAACCTAATATGACATAGTTCATATAATCACAAACTTTCAAATCTGTGGTTCTACTTAGAATTGTTGTAGCTGTGAAACAAGTATCATATGCTAATCATGAAATAATGCCTATAGGTAAAGACAGGGTTAATATACACAGGGTTGATATATCTCAACAGTTTTGCCCTGGCTCCAACCAGACTGGGAATCATCTTTGAATTGGTAATTTTGTTGTGGTTTAAGCACCCCTGTTTGAATTTGAGCAAATATGGGTCAGTTGTTCGATGTCCTTTGGCTGTGTGAGTGGCATGGACACCAACTTCCATTGTTTGAATTCTATTTCATGAATATTAAGCCAAATATGACTGGTGCATGAGAGATTTTTTTTTTTTTCTTTGCTAGACCAACAAGTTGAATGTAAGAAAGGACTACAAAATCTTGCAAGACTAAAACAATGTAGCCTGAAGGCAGTGATATATTGGGCAACTTTCTGGACAATGTTGATTGCCCAAGGAGTTGCCTCAGCATTGTTGCACTGATTACATTTCTTTTTGACAGGAAATATTTCAATACATTTCAGTAGTGAGTGTGAGTACCTGTGTCTCATTATTTTTCCTGTTTTCTGTTTCTGGGAGCGTTGGCCACCAACAATGCCCCAAATAAATTGTCTAGTATATCACAGCCTTCAGTGCGCTAATTCCTCCAAAGTACGTAAACGATTTTACCTCACTGATTTGGTTTATTTATGCTCTTCCTGCAGTCAATCGGTGAGTAACAGCTGGCAGACGGTGGCAGACCATGTGAAGGCCACCCAATTTACGGTCAAAGACCTGCGACCCAACACTGTCTACCTGTTCATCATCAGGGCAGTCAATGCTCAAGGGCTCGGGGACCCCAGCCCCATGTCTGAGCCTGTCCGCACACAAGGTATATACATCAGACAACCAATGGATTTCAAACTCCTTACCGTAAGCGGCTTCTTGGTTATTTGCGTCACTATTTCTCTCTACATCCCTGCCCTTCTCTCTCTCACAGACATTAGTCCTACAGCGCAGGGTGTGGACCATCGCCGCGTGCAGAAGGAGCTGGGAGATGTGGTGGTCAGCATGCATAACCCTGTGGTGCTGAGCTCCACTTCTGTGCAGGTCATATGGACTGTGAGTACTCATAACACTTATCATAACCAACTGTTTGTCTTTGGGTATTTCTAATAATTAATAACTTATGCGTTGTGTGAGGTCTACTCCATGTGTCATTACCTGGAGTACAGCCACATCTTGTCTGAGCTTGTCTGAGAACTTCATACTTGGCATGTCACTGTGTTTTGGAGAGAAAATGGTGTTGGATTAGTTGGCATACACACATAGCAATTGTGGGATGGCTAGACGTTCATAGTCTAGAACAGCTGGTGCTCCATCAATTTGTGATGGTTTGAGGTGATGCAGGAATTAAGACTAATGTTTCTGTTCAGGACAAATAGATCACCATTAGGTGCAACATGTTGTGTCACTTCTGGAGGCAGTGTGAAGTCAGCCTTTTATCTGGGAAATGTTATTTTGTCTCTTGGCAAGGTGTCCTTTCCTGCCTGCTGGTGTGGGTTAATGACAGACTTGTCATTACACTATTAAGCTTTTATATGCTTGCCAGTAGGGCAAGCATGTAAATGTGCTGATATTGCAGGGTGATTTTCAATAGGTCCTTATTGTACTGCACATGTCTGAAATTCCTGTGGTGGTAACCTTTATAAGCCGGTGAATGGCTTTTCAATCGCACAGTCGCACAGTCACACAGTCGCACAGGTTGCACTCAAATTTCACATTTCTGAAAAATTAAAATTGCTTTTTCAATTAAAATTGAAAGGTAGTAACTAGTTGCTAATTTCAAGTTCCCTGGTTTCCTGATAAGGTATGTTGTGTCTTACAATGATAGATTGATTTAGATTTTGCATGTCTTCTGCATGGTAAGTGGTCTAAAGGTCTTGCTAAATGTATGTTAGCAGTGATGTTTGTTTTTAAATTGTAGTAATGGGCTATTTTTGGTGATTTTATTTTATTTTGTAACGTTATATTTTCAGGTCGCTTTTCAAATCTTAAATTGTGGCTACTCTTGTTTTTTTTTTTTTTATGCTCTTCTGAGAATAACAGCTGACACTGTCGGCAAACGGTACTGAGGTACAACTCTCAAACACTTACCAGAAACTCCCATAACTCCCATATACAGCCAATGTGCTCTATACTGACATACTGTATATAAATAATGGTTAATAATTTGTTTATCCTAAACTTGTCATCATTATTGTTGAAAAGTGTATACTTGTTTGTTTAGATTATTCTGAAAGAACAAAGGAAATGTCAAAAGTTGTTTAGAGCCACATGAGGTGTAGACGTCTCACCGCGGGGGAATCTGATGGGCCCTTAATTTGAATTTTAAAATTGCTTAATAAAAATGCATTTAATGTACCATTAGTCTGCAGTTTGCAAAGCGTGTGCACTCTCTCTTTCTCTCTCTCTCTCTCTCTCACTTTCTCGCTCTCTCTTCCAAACTCATAACACATACATACACACCTGCCAGCTGTTACAATATTACAGTGGTTCAATGCGTAACAGGTGCTCTGCCGGCGATAACGTTTTTTTTCCTCTTCAAATGTGTCAGGGGCTTTAATCCTGTAGTAGCTGTTCTCTCATACGATTGTCCACAACAAATACCAGCCTAACTTCAACCTTAAAATCAGAACATTAAAGAAGACATTGCTGTCTGGCCTCACATTCTAGGACTGGACAGCCAACCAATCAGTGCATCAACCAATGACCACTACAATCAACCAAAAGTAATAAAAGTAGAGAATGAGGTAGATAAAGCTGCCATGTACAAGTCTGACTTACACAGTAGTGAGTACAGTCACAAACAGCAAGCACATAGGTTGTATTTTTGCTTTCCATGGTGCTGAAATTATTGTTGTTCGCCTCCAAAGCTCAATTCAAACAGCCAGAGTACTGATGCAAGACAAGAATTTCAGCACCATGGAAAGCAAAAATAATCCAACAACATACAAGTCTCTCTGGGATGATAGAGATCATGTGGGCACAGCAGCATAGACATAATGCTAATGCAATGCAATAAACAGCAAACATCATAAAAAAAAGCATAGCAAACCAATGTATCTCAGATTTGTACTTTTCTCTTTCTTTTTTAAAATAGCAGTAGTAGGGAACACCATATCAAACTACATACCCCATATGTCATACATTGTCACACACTTTGTAGTGTACACACACACACACACACACACACACACACACATACATACATACATACATACATACATAGTGTACCTTTTAGAGCATCTTAAAACTGAGCAGTTGTGAATAGTGTCCTTAAATAGCTTCTTTGTATAGCATACAAAGGGGGTATTTACATAATAATAACTGAATTCAAATTACAGACTAATTTGTAAATTGAAAGGAAAGTATTTGTGTTTTTATGTAATCTAATTTCAGAGCTATTTATGTCTTATTGTGTTTTGACAACTAGCTATGTAAAAAAATGGAACCACCACATTAGAAATCTTTTTAATTACACGCTGTTATTATAATAGAAACACAGGCTAGATTTTGGAAACTAGAATCTGATAGTATTTAGCTACATTGAATGGCAGCGGAAGTGTACACTGGGTATAGTCCTGTGATATATTCTGCAGCTGTCTTCTAAGACAAGGGGAAAGTGAACACAAAAGAGGGTAATTTATTTTGATTCATGGCTTCAGCCACATAAATTCTATTTCAAGTAAGGGAGGAGTACAGAGAGAGGTGGAGCTACTGTTATAAGGCTTTTAGATTCACAAATCATTTTGTTAATGAAATGCAGACTGAGGGTATAGGGAGAGGGAGAGAGAAGGAAGGTATGTGTGTGTGTGAGAGAGAGACAGACAGATAGAGAGAGGGAGAGAGAGAGGGGGAGAGAGAGAGGGAGAGGGAGGGAGAGAGAGAGGGAGAGCGAGGGAGAGAGAGAGAGAGAGAGAGAGAGAGAGAGAGAGAGAGAGAGAGAGAGAGAAAGAGAGACTTGAGCTGATTTATTTGGACTGGGCTGACGGTAAACAGCTGCTTTATTTCACCTGTAAAAGCTTTTTCTTGCTTCTGCCCCTGTTAACAAGCCATTACTATGAGTTATGTCCGTTATGTCTTACAATTCTCCCTTGAAACTCACCAGCAAGAAACTTTTCCCGGCCATATTAACAGAAAAAAGACAGTTGACTATTTTGATCCACTATTTCGGTGCCAGGTCATGCTAAAGTTCTCTCACTTAAAGTTACTGTGTTTTCAGCTGTGTTTTCACTGAGAATTTGGTCTGCTAATTGGATTGTATGATTTTCAAGGCAAGCTTGGTTACTGAAAGAGGGCGCAAAGTGAATGCTGATCCATTACTCCGGAGCAGTTTGCACACAGATGTTTGGCACCAAGCACATCATTACTGGAATATTATAATCCAGGCCGCACCCTTTTCTCCATCTCTCTCTCTCTCTCTCTCTCTCTCTCTCTCTCTCTCTCTCTCTCTCTCTCTCTCTCTCTGTTTCTATCCCTCTCTCTCTCTCTGTCTCGCCGTCTCTTTTTCTCTCAGGTGGAGAATCCGTCCCAGTTCATCCAGGGTTACCGTGTCCTGTACAGGCAGACATCAGGACTGCCCTCCCCAGGACCTTGGCAGACTCAGGACTTGAAGGTCGCCTCAGAGAGGGACATAACTCTCTCTGGTCTGAAGAAGGGCATCGTTTATGAGATTAAAGTGCGGCCGTACTTCAATGAATTCCAAGGCGCAGACAGTGAATCCATGACAGCACGCACCATGGAAGAAGGTAACCGACAAATGAATACACATTACATACAACAATCCAATTCATAGCCTACTATACGTCGCGTGAAATGTAAGAGATAGTTGTTTTCACATGGACAGATGCTCCTGTGTAACTGATTCTACCTACTTTTTTCTATTTTGTGGCCTCTGGTAATGGTTTCATGCCTGGATACTGATAGATAATGGCATTTCAAGTACAACCACCCACACACGCACCGTGCTGCAGCGGCATCTCCCCTGTGTGTGAAAGCAGGTCTCCCAGACAGCACAGCGGGGGTCTGTGACAGGCCCTTGCCTCCGTGGGGTGGTGGGCTGAGGGGGGAGGAGGGAAACTGTCTCCTTTGACATAAGCTCAGCTCTCTGCCTGCTCCTTGGTGGACCCCTGCTGCCATGTCGCTGTCGCACACCAACCACACACACACTGTGACTGCATGATATGACACCCCCCCACCCCCCTCTATCCACTAACGCACACAAACACACACGCACACACACACATACACACTCAATCTCCAATGAGCTTTGCTGGTAATAAGACTTTTTGGCTTCTCCACATGTCTATAATCCTTGAGTTTTCTTGACTTGCAGTTGCAGTCCAAGTTCAGCTTGATTAGCTACTGATAGCTTGCAAGCTACCATAACATGCCATTTGGTGGACACTTTTCTCCAGAGTGCTTTACAGTACCATGAGTGCATACATTATTTGTATGGGTGGGCCCCTAACCCTGACAGTGTTCATGCCATGCTCAGCTCAGTGAGCAACAGGACCAGGAAGATTTAGCATCAGGTTACTCACTAGCTAGGAGCTACCTACCTTAACAGTGTAAAGCTGAGGAAAGAATCCTTTTGTTACCTTTTTCATGTTCATACAATGTAGTCATGGTGGTGTCTGTCTGTGTATCTGTATCTGTGTGTAGACACATTCTTGTGAACATAATAACTCAATAACAATACATAATAGAGCCCTCACACGTACACCACAGGTTCAATTTTGGAGCACCTTGCTGCATAAATTTGCATATTAATGAGGAGAAACAGACTTTTTGCAACGCCTTAATTCTTTACGATACAGAGTTCATATTAATACCACACATTTGTTATGTGAAGGTAAGTATGTTGACATAGAAATATTTGCTAATTAATGAATGCATTATTTAGCTTAATTAATAACCTTATTAGCATAACAGGTTATGTTTAATATATCATGGTGGAGATTAGGCAGCTCAAGTGCCTCTTGTGTTATCATACTGTTATGAATATAAACGTATGTCCTTTCTGATGTAAGCATCAATTGCTATCAATATACTCTTTAGTCATTACTGATACTGTAGTCATCAGTCTTTGTATTAGTCATGCTATTAAGAGCTCTTTGGTCCTCTTTGATATCAGTGTAATCCTGAGTCATTACTGGCATTGTGATCATCCTAAAGCCTACTAATGCTATGCGTTGTTCTCTTACATAGGGAAGCTGCAGAACATGCTTTATGGTTCTCATCAACTCCTGATGTAAGCCTATGACTGACTGGAAAAGCCCTATCAGTTTGCAGAGACAACACCACTGAAATGACATTTGGAGAATTGTAGATTGTTAGGTCAAACAAAATGCATTATTTTTTTTTATGTTATATTAAGATGTTTCTTTGGCATGAGAGTAGCCAAGAACTAGGTGAAACTGAATGTATGGTTTAGTTTTCTGTTAATAGCTGTACAAACATAAGCAAAATCCCACTGCTAAAGCCAGATACATTAGCAGGAACAGCACTTCTATTCATGCAAAATGTTGATGATGGAAAAAAGTAGAATGAAACATGATATACTGTATTGTTGAAAAAAAAACACTTTTCTCCCTCGCTCTCATTTCTTTACTTATTGTATACATAATCATTTAGGGGATACAGGGATATTTGTTACATCCTTTGCCTGAGGCCTTCCCTGCCATTGGTTGTTTATAATGTTGATGATGTAGGAATTTAAAGTTATTCTACTGTTGCACTCATTGTAGGTCACTCTGAGAGACAGTGCTTGTAGCAGGAAATGCCAAAAAACGTAAATGTAATTGTTGTCATTGGGGTGGTGTGTGTTACGTAGGTCCTAATTGTCTTCAGCCGCGGAGATGAACCGGTCTCTGTGCATCTGTGCATGGCACAATTCCTGTCAGTTGCTCCCTTATTCGACCCCCCACGCTATTGTCATTGGAAAGAGGTTATGTTTTCACCTATATGTTTGTCTGTTTGTTAAGAAGATATATAACAAAAATTTGGTGGACAGATAGCCCTTGGCCCATTGATACCTGCATTCACATGCTATTTTGTCAGAAAACCAAACTGTTATGGAGAATGCAGCTTTGCAAGTAGGACAATTGTTCAGTGCGAATGCCTCCAATTTTACTAGATTTTATTGCATGGCAGCTGCATTTTCTCTTGTTAATAAGGACATTAAGGATTGGTTCATCTGTAAAATTGGACCTACAAATATAATGGATTGCCTAAATAAGCTATGAACCAGAGAACCACATTGAAAGAGTCGAGTGCTGTAATATCCCCCATATTCATAATGTTGGTAGGTGATCCAAACTATTTGTAAAGGCTGACTTCCTTCTGCTCCCCCTAGCCAGCACTTTGCTAGCTACCCAGTCTACTAAATATATATCCATGATGGGTTCTTAGCATATTGTAGTTAGTGTTGTTGGTTGCTTTGCTATGAGATTTCTTGGGTTGTTCTGCCATATTTGCCCTATTGATTTAACATTCTGAGCGGTAGAATTATCGCAATGTTATGGCAATCAAAAATTGGTGAAAATTATTTTTTAATGGTTATTTCAGAGAAGGATTAGAAGGTTGGAAGGTAGTTAGAAGGGTGATACAATCTAAATGGCTGAACATACTGTAGATATCCCTAGATTGGGTTTTGGTGAGCCAGTGGGCATATGAATCAATTTGTTAAATGGCATAAAAATTGCATTTCAAAGAGCAGAGTTATTATCTTTGTACTGCTAACTTCTGTCAAATATTTTGCCAACACACCATAGCTATTTAGAGCCTCTCTTTTTAGGGAAAAACAACATTATCTGGGGGGTTTGGTACATCTTCCCAGTATTCAAAATAGATATTCTTTTGCTTCATTCATGAGTTGGCTGAGCCAGATTTTAAGGGCAGTCCAGAGGTGTTGGAGGGCTGGCAGAGGTCAGCCTCAAACCAGCTGGCTAAGGAGGCTCTCTCCCATATTCCTAGTAGGACTTGGCTTTATTCCTCCTGTCTAACAATACAGGCTCTTGTCTAAATGACACACTGTTGTCTAAATGACATGCTGTGAGCGTGTTCACTGCATTTCTATCCAGCCATCTCCAGAGCGAAGCCCATCTGGAGTGTTCAAGCCACAGTAGCCAGGTTGCTCTCAGGCCAGGTGGCAAACAAGACAGTCATGTCATGGCCCACCTGCTTAGGCTCCATTACACTGCTATGGAATCCAATGGCTTGCTTACATGGATTTACTACAGACGGCATTATTTTTATGCAGCTCCTTAATTGGGTTCAGAGTAGTTATTTCATCCACTCAGTCAGAACATAATGATTGTTTTAATGAGAAGAGTGAGAAACTGTATCCCCGGAGCGGTTGTACAGTCGAATGTACAATGACGGATGTTATTGTGCTCAGTTGCATAGACACGCTGTTTGCCTCCTGCTGTCTGCACTCTCTTTGAATCTCTGATCTGTCCATCCAGGTTATCAGGCCACTTCTGTACATCTAAACAGTGAGCCATCAGAGTGTGACTTGGAATTTGGCACCGTGTGCCACAGATCACATTTCTATCAACAAAACATCACAGAGCCTCCATTATAATACCTGGAATTTGAGTGTTTTCATTTAGATAAATTGAATGCTTCTACTTTGCAAGCATTAACATGTGTGTGATGATGGTAATCCATTATGGAAGTGATGTCAGCTACTGGGCTCAGCCATCCTTTCTTGGCACAGGCTACTCCACTCACAGCTAGACCTGCTGGTCTGCTCGGTATAGCTGTCATTGTGTGATCAGTAAAGTAGGATTTGGACCCCAAGTGCTTGGTCTGTATAACTTGGAGAGCCAACAATGCAATAACTCATAGGATCTTAAACTGACAATCCAAACTGGAATAGTCCCACTTGTTCAGGTTCCTGTGCATCACAGCTATGCAATCAGTCTTACCATTAAAATATGAGAGGAAAGTAAGAAAAACTACAGTTCTCTCCCTGCTTGTTTAGAAAAGCAGCAATCTGCCATGCTGGCTCAGAAAATACTGTGTATTTTCTGGCTTGCTTTATAAATATGAATAGAGGCAGTGTGTGAGACAAAGCCTTCATTCTTGCCACAATAAAGACAGGAGACACTCCCTTTTCTGTTTAAAACTAGAATACGCTAAATCTTTTTTTTTCCTGATGGTTTTTTCTCTGTTTCTTTACCCTTTATCACCCCCATCAGCACCCAGTGCTCCTCCCCAGCAGGTGACGGTGTTGACAGTAGGGAACCACAACAGCACCTCCATCAGCGTGTCATGGGACCCTCCGCCCTCTGACCACCAGAATGGCATCATCCAGGAGTACAAGGTAGAAGACGGGCTATACATACAATAACCTGTACTGTACCTCGCTGAATAATTTCAGCAGTATACTGTCCGACTCTTACAATGAATTCTGTCTGGCCTGTCTGTCTGTGTCAGATCTGGTGTTTGGCCAACGAGACACGCTTTCATGTCAATAAAACTGTGGACGCAACCATCCGTTCAGTGGTGGTGGGGGGGCTGCAGCCTGGAGTGCAGTACCGTGTGGAGGTGGCTGCAGGCACCAGCGCAGGGGTGGGAGTGAGGAGCGCACCCCAACTCATCATCTTGGGTAATCCACACACACACACACACACACATACACACACACAACAAGCAGGAGTCAAGTCAAATGACCTAATAGTGGGGTACCCAGGTCTCCATCACAGATTGGGGTCTGGAAAGATGATTTATCAATTTATCGCGCTTGGAGAGAGAAGATTGTGCTTTGCGACACAGACGTCTATGGAGAAATCAATAGCGTTTCATTTAGTGTAGTGTCTGGTAACACTGTGCCAAGTGCTGTTAGCCATATCAATAATCCTCCTCAATATGTGGGCAGCTGGCGCTAACAAAGTAGACAGTGTTATTGAGGGGAGCTTATCAGCCTATCACATCTTATCAAATAGCTGAAGGATGCTCTGAGTATATGAGCCCAGAATCAATATCAGAGCCCAGGCCAGATGCTCTTCATCTGTGACTTTTGACTGATATATGGGAAAAACACCCTTAACGGGCAGAGAAAGGGAAACACTGGGCTGCGGACTGAGGCTTAATGATAGGGGGGGTTTTCCTGCTGGAGACTGTGAATCTAATTTCACAGCACAGTAGCCGCAACAGAAAATCAAACTCTGTCAGAGCTGCTCTGTCAATCTCATGTCTTGCAGCTCAAGTTGATAAGTGCACTGCTGAATTGATTAACTCTGCCTACATATTGGATGCACTGATGCTCTGTTGTTGTTGGTTTTTTTTTTTCCTTTTTTACCACAGCTGCCCAGTCTGTTGCTTTTATTTATTCATTGTCTCATCCTTTGACTGTTTCTGTGTTCCATGTCTTGATGTTTGATCTATGCTCCATGTTTTCTTTTTATTTTAATCTCCATCCCCTGACCCCATCAAAAGACCTTTTGCCTTTTGCCTGGCTGTCATTGTAAATATCAATGTTTTTTTTTTTGTTTTTTTTTTTAGTTGCCTAGATAAAGGTTAACTAAACAAATGAACAAATATACACAAGTAGACAAATACTCCTTTTTATGGTTTTGACACTGTGTTTTTCATTTCATTCTATTGTTTTTTATGATTTTTTTTTAACATATTAATCTTTCTTTCCTTTGACCTTTATAGATACAATATTATGTCAGATACCTTTTCACTATTTTTATAGGTTGGTTGTTATTTATATTACATGGTGACTCCTTTAAAAAAATAATTAAATGGACCTTCAAACATTCATTTCTTTCTTTCTTTCTTTCTTTCTTTCTTTCTTTCTTTCTTTCTTGTGTGTGTTGGTGCCCCCAGGTGCAGAGCTGAGGGACGTCATGACGGGGACGGAGGGCAACAACAGCATCTCAGACGTGGTGAAGCAGCCGGCTTTCATCGCCGGCCTGGGAGGAGCCTGCTGGATTGTCCTCATGGGCTTCAGTGCCTGGCTGTACTGGAGGAGGAAAAAGAGGAAGGGACTCAGCAACTACGCAGGTAAAAAAAAATCAATTTACATGGTTCTGCATCAACACAGAATCTCACAGCACAGTAGCTCGCTCTCTCTCTCTCCAATGAAAGTTGATGTCGTCACAGATGTGACTCCATTTGGGCTGGCTAAGGCATAAACGCAGAACACAGGAAATATATTCAGCACAGATGGAAATAGGCCCTATTTACTTTAATTCACTGTGCACTGATGTGCATCAGCTGGGAACAGAGTCCCATCAGAACTGCACCTCTACACTAATACATTCATCCGAGATAAGTAATTTAACATCCCCTTCCATTATCGGACCATGGCCGGTGTTGTTTGCACATTAAGGCGAAATGTGTCTAGATTTAGGTATGAAGTATTCCTTATCCCTCTGCGGGTCAAGCATATAGCTGTGGGCTATTATCATAGTAATGTGTATTGCCGCTTTCATAATACTTGTGATTTGGGGAGAGACTGCAGTGATTACCTAATTCAATAGGGATTTACATGATCGACTGCTGCTTCTCTGATCCCTTCTCTGAAAACAAATTGGAGAGTTTCATTCCAAAACATCACATTTCCATTTTAGGAAGGAAAAAAAAAAATGTTTTACTTATTTACAATATAAAAAAGGTTACAGCCTGTAAAATGTTTTAAATTAAAATGTTTTGTATTTTGCAAGGAAACAGGTAATGAATAACTTTAACAATATTAATAGTAACTATTTCATTCCAGCGCTCAATTTTTATGTAGGTGTCACATTTATCAACTGGTAAATATTTCACTTAGGAATAAAACTCAGATCTTCCCCAATATAGGCTACAGTCCAATGTTCCTGCCTCATTTTTTGACATCCCACTAGATAACCTCCATACTGCAGTTATATTTTTTGTATTTCAATAAAAAAACAAAGTAAAAGTAAACATGTTGTCCCCCATTAATGATGCAGATCCCTCTGGGCCAAACAGTGACAAATATGTCACCTTGTTTTGACCTTTAATTGTACTGCCCCCCCTTGGGCCAATCAGCGTACTTTTGAAAATGCCGGAATGCAGTGGTGAGATACGTCATTCTCCCGAGTTTCATCAGAATCTGATCCCAGCGCTGAGATCACCAGTGATGGATGAGCAAATAAATGAACAAACAAACATAGAGATGAAACAGAGGGATGAGTCTGGACTTTTCAGATTTCATCATCCGGGGCAAATATGAATTTTCTGATCAAATGTACGATGCTGCATCTTTTTGATATCTGTGTATGTCCATGTTTTTTGATGCTAACGTGATACTTGCCTTAATCTACGATGTCCATGAGCTATTAATATGAACAGTCTTTGTGTTTTTGAATTGCAGTCCAGTCCTTCACCTTTACTCGCGCAGGTATGTCTTTACATCTTGCATTAGATTTTGAAATATAACACTAATTTCCCACACTGCTTGATAGAGCTAGTGTACCAGTCATGCAGATTGATGGCAGCAGATTTGCACATTTTATTACAGTTTAATCTTTTCTCTTTCCTCCATCATTTCTCTTCAATGGGACTGCAGTTACATTCCAAAGAGACAGAGGCCTCATTAGAAATGGAAGGTGAGAATTTAAACTATCTTGTAAAAATAGAGAAATTTACAACTTGAGCTTTTGCTGGCCAGCATTATGGTAAGAGGGAGAGGGAGATAGAGTGTGTGTGTGTGTGTGTGTGTGTATGTGTGTGTGTGAGAGAGAGAGAAGAGGGAGAGAAAATCTCATTTTTGTAAAAAATGGCAATTATTGTTTTTTTTTGCAATTTTCACCGATTCACGCAATTTTTGCACAAAAAAACACACAAAACATTGCAAATTGTATTGCAATTTTTGAGAAAAGCTGCTGCAGAATCAAGCATTTTAGGCCACAATAATCAGAAAAAAACAACCCGAAATCCTGGTGGGTCTGATTATATGCCGCAAGGGCTCATTGTTATACATAAAATGAATGGTGCTTTCATGATGAATGGACTTTCCATACATGTTCCAACACTCCTCTGCTTACTCATCTCCGTGCATCATGTGCATTGACGTAACAGTTGATTAAATCATTAATCACTCCTTTGAAATTAGAGGTGCCAATTAGTGCAGGTGTACTGTTCTCCTGTTCACTGGTTCTCTCTCAGTTCATCTGAGCTTGCTGGCAGAGTGAGAGGTCGCGGGAGGAGGGGAGAGGTGATGAATTTGCTGGTTGAAAGGCTTGGCACACGCTGTTAGAGCGCATGGGTAGTATGTCAGGATATAACAAAAAGGAGCTGGACCCTGAGACGCCACTTGGTGTGCATGAGAATGTCCTTCTATCTGGCAGAGAGTGAAGCATACCTACACCAAATATCACCGAGTATCACTAGGTAATGAAGCAAGGAGAGTACTGTATGAGGAGAATTTGCCTTGGAGAAAGGGAAAGAATGAAGCTCCTCTTCTTTTCTCTCCCTTTCCCTTTCTCCACTTTGTCACACCTAAGCAAGCAGATAAGCCCAGAGCCAAAACAAATGTTGCAAATAATATACTAAAAATAAACTGTTTGTTGCCTAAACCCTATGTGTGTGTGTGCGTGTGTGTGTGTGTGTGTTTACATACTGTATGCGTACAAATGTGTTATTGTGTTGTATTTGGTGTTGGCATGTGTGTCTAAGTAAATGTATGTAAATGTATGCATATGCTTGAATATGCTTGTGTATTTAAAACTGGAAATTATTCACATAATTGTTTAAACACCTTTGAGCCATCACAAGTCAGCTGTGTACAATTCCCTCGGCACTTGGCGAGCCGGGCTCAGTGGAAAATTCATTTGTGTAGTACCACATTAATTAGACTAATGCAAACAGGGTGCATGGGGCATGTGACTGTTTTATCATTTTACCAGCAGCTGATAGGATGCGGTCACATATATATATATTTTTTTTTTCCTGAATTCCTGCCCACAACTTCCTTACCTTAGAGGTAGGTTTTTATGACTGTTGTAGTTCAGAGACAAAAATGACGTGGTAGCTTTCCTAAACCGCCTAATGGGCTTTGCTGTCTCTGTTGCTATGGAGACAGTGCGCCACTGTAGCCGATTTGCCAGAGGGTGTCCATGATTCTCAATTTAAAATGTAAATTTCTGTTGTGCTAGGGCTCTAAAGTGGATTTAATGTGTATTTAGGCCTGCCGTGTTTCTCGAGGGAGAGTTAGGGCTGGTGGAGTCTAAGAGGTGGCAGAAGCCTGATTTATAGACTCGCCACTTTATGTCTCTCTGTTGTTTATTGTCGCCTGTGCACTGGGCTGCTCCACCGGAGCGAATATGCTGAATGAGGTTTCACACCAATTTGTTGTTGATGCAGCCAGAAAAAAAAGAGTAATATTGTTGGGTTGGATATCTAACTATGTCTCTCTTTCTCTGTCTTTCCCTCCCTCTCTCTTTCTTTCCCTCCATCGCTCCCTCCCTTATCTCTCTAAAACCATCCTGTCCCAGTCGTCCTGGTCTGTTGAAAGCGGGTGACCCTGGCCTCCCCTGGTTGGCTGACTCTTGGCCCTCCACCAGCCTCCCAGCTAACGGGGGCTTAGGGAGTCCAAAGGGCAACAGTAACTTTGGCCGTGGAGGTAAGAAACATAGAGACAGGCTGGTAAGGCCGGGTTGATGGAAAATACAGTTTGAGCAAAGTCTAGCCTGGACAGTCGGTTTGATAGTCATCCTTTGGGAAGGTCAGTGACAGGCCATCACGCATGCACATTATACATGCGTGTGCACACACACACACACACACACACGTACACAAAAAAAGCCTTAAAAGAGCCTTTTAGGGCAATATTTTACTAATTGAACTTGACAAGCCTTATATTTGGCTTAAATTTGTAGTGTTTGCATGTATCTTTTGCATGTCATTCTTTCTCATGCTCTGGCAGTGTGCATTTTGCGAGGGTGTATGATTGTACAAGACTGATAGTTGAGGTATCTGTCTCTATGTGTGTGTGTTTGTGTGTGTGTGTTCTTTAAGCTCATTAGAACTGAAGGTTAACTCTGTTTGAGTGTCCCTCTCTGTGAGCATTACACTGGGTTTCCACAGCGTGTTGCATGCTAATTACGGTGCTAGATAATCACTTTCATTTATATCAAGTCCATTTGAGACCTGTGTTTAACTAATACAGAGTGCCAGAGCAGCAGGGAGTGTTAATGACCTTAAAGATCGTTAACTTCATGTCAACTTATCTCTCCATGATCCCCTTTCCCTCTCCCCGCTCACTCTGTCACACTCCTCCCTTGTCTCAGATGTTTTACCGTCCGCTGCGGTGGAGAAGACGGGCACCATGCTGTCTGACGGTGCCATCTACAGCAGTATTGACTTCATGGGGAAGGCAGGCTACAGCAGCCCAGCGCGAGGCGGTCAGCCCACCCCCTACGCCACCACTCAGATACTGCAGTCCAACAGCTTCCATGAGCTGGCGGTGGACAGGCCAGACCCCCGCTGGAAGGCCTCTCTCCAGGCCCAGCAGGAAATAGCCAACCTGGGCTACTCGCTGACCGACAGACGCCCTTGCAGCGGTACGAGGCATGGGGGAATCAGAGGAGGAGCGCGCGAGATAGAGCTCAATGTTGGTGTGTGTCTATAGGCAGAATAGGGCTCTGTCCCTGTGCTTGCACTGATGTTTTATCTGTGAATATGTGTGTTTGTGTGCACATGTGTATGAATCTCTTGAGTCTTGCATGCTTGTCTGTGTGTGCCTGAAGCATAGCGTCGAATCTCCGTGGATTGGACCACTGGTTGGATGCCCAGTATCAGAATGGAGAGAGGGATTAAAAAAGATAAATAGCGAGATTTAGCAAGAAAATGGCAGATAATAGAAATAGGGTTTTTACAAGGGATAAAAAGAGGGCCAGGAAAAGAACAGAATGGACGGGAGGGGATATATTTACATATTCACTGAAAATGGACCCCGAGGATATTGTTGTTAATTACTCCTCTGTCTTCATCACATTTTTTTCCCTCAGCCCTGGGAGCTTCTCTATCCCAGAAATGTCAGAGAATTACGCCACATATTTTTGGATTAATTTGATTAGCGAGGGCAGGCATTCTTTGGTGTTCTGAGTTATGTATATATACAATTAGCGCGGTAGTGGAGGCGTATTGTAGTCACTGCTCTGCCAGTAGTCTGTGTAGCTATGCGCTTACGGGCTGTGTGCTCAGCGAAATGTCAGCCTTACCTGAGAGATAAAGGCGAGCAAGTGTGGGAAGTGTATGGGAGCAACCTAAAGCGGTGAGCCTCAGGTTTTGATGCCTCTTTAAGAAATGTCCTACTGCTCTGTCAGCACACAGAAAGAAGAAATAATGAGCACTAGGTGGGAGACAGAATTGAAAAAGTTAAGATAGCTGCATAAGATATAAGATAACTTTCAAGGCAGTGCTGTCTCTCTCTGTGTGTGGTGCTTTTGTGTGTGTCTGTGTGTGAATTCAGTGTAGAATAATATTGGCTCATTTAAAACCCCCAGCACAGTAGACTGTGGAGGGATTTGTCAGTATTGTGTAGGTAAGACCAAACTTCCTTCCCTCTTTGCCTACCCTCAGGTGGAAAGGCTGGGAAGAAAAAGAAGGTGAAGGGTGGAACAAAGGCCTCTAAATCAAATGGGACATGTTGGGCTAACATGCCCCTGCCCCCCCCACCCATGCACCCTCTGCCAGGTACCGAGGTTGACCTTGACCGTTACCCCCCGGAGAACCACGGAGGAGGGTAAGATACATTCATATCTCATCAATCACTCTCCTGGCTGGAACACGCATATACTGTACACACAAACAAAAAAATACACAGATGTACCTGAACACAAAGAAATACACACATATACAGAGGTCACAATACCCTGCACCTGCGCCCTGTGTGTGTGTGTGTATGTATGTGTGTGTGAGTGTGTGTGCGTGTGTGTGTGTCCCCTCAGAGAGATTGGTAAGGAGCGTTCTGCAGTTCATACACTGATTATTGAGAACTCCTGCTTTCCTCATGTAGAAAATCAGGTTCATACAAGGGCTACTTACCAATGGAGAAAACAATACATGAAATTTAAGTTAAGATCAGTAAGTAAGATCAATTTAAGATCAGTTAGAACAGATTTAGTTTAAGGATGGAGAATATTTGAAATTATGTGAAAACATGAAAAAATGACGATTTTTTTTTCTTTTTTTGCAGAATTTGTACATGTAGAACTTCTTCCTGAACTTCTACATAAGAATGCAATTATCTGTTCTGCAACTAGTCAATATGATGATAATCACGCACGGCATTCTGTCCACATGATAGATACGATAGCAACAGTTGGGCCCCACCTCTGTCCGTCCAGACCTACCTCCACCAGGACGAGGTAGAGGAGGAGCGAGGTCCCACTCCCCCTCTGAGGGGAAGGTCCTCTTCCCCGGCGGCAGCTCCCTTCAGCCAGCCGTCTTCCTCCTCTCTCAGCTCTGCCCACCATGAGGAGATGCAGTCCATTCTGCAGGCCCACCTGGATGAGCTGACCAGGGCCTACCAATACGAGGTGGCCAAGCAGGCATGGTGAGGCTCTTTAAACTGTATAGAGGCTTTACTGTTGCACACTGTGGCTGTCACAAATCTCTCAGAAACCACGTCTGATGCCACCGAGGGCCATCAAGAGGTCCGTTGGAGAATTACTGTGGCAGATAATGGCTAAATATATAACAACCAGGCTAAAAAGAGAGATACGTGAACAAGATTGTTGTGGTGTGGGTAGTTCAATTTAGTAATGTAATAAATACGGTGAATAAGGTACATTTGTTTCCAAATGTATGTTACTGTGACAGATGAAATTCTTGTTTCTAGCCTAGCTGCTCCTAGTCTCTCCAAAGCTCTCTGAGTTGTAACTGTCAGCTCAGACAATCTGACTTATTTGACATTGTTAGCTAGCTAACTAGCCAGCAGGCTAATTTAGCAAAGCAGCCGATGTCAATGTTGACATGTTGACATGTGACTAGCTGCTACTAACGCTATACCTTCTACAAGATATGTTTGCTAATGTGCAAATCAGGTGTGTTTACAACAAGGTTGTCCAGCTTAGCTAGCTAACAAGCTGACATGATATAAACACAAGATTGATCAATGTATCAGTGGTGAAGTTATCAGTTCCCTGTCAAAAATGGCACAGAAATTCCACCAGTCTTTTCAATTCTGTTGAGACAGCCAATTTGAAGAAATGCAATTAGCTGTTCACAGCCACTATTGCCAAATAGGACCAGTGGGTGTTACATCACCTGAAAGCCCTCTCTCAAGATTGAATGAGGTGAAGATGTTCTGACTTGATGTCTTTACTTGTAAAGCAGTGGTTCTCAACCGTTTTGGCTCGTGACCCCTTAAAACGAGGCGATGCTTACTCGCAACACCGTCACAGGTTGTGATGGTGTTTTCAGGTTGTTTCATTTGATTCATTATCAGAGGAGGCCTAGAGCCTGAAAACAATTCAGTATTTCACAAGAAAAAAGCAAAAAATCATAAAAAATACATGATAATAAATTCAGATATATTTGTATATTTTCCTATCCCATAAATCATCTTGTGACCCCCCCAAAATTTGTCGCGACCCCCTGGGGGGTCCCAACCCCCAGGTTGAGAACCGCTGTGCTAAAGGATGTATTTGTTCAATTTAATTAATTTTGTTGCATTGGGTAAATTGTTATGTGTTTTTAATACATCCCATTTATGTTGTGAAGCAGTGATTAGTGCATACTCTGTGCCATTCTTTGCAAATACCACAGGCACTTGTTTTTATGCATAAATTAACCATCGCATTTGGTTCAGAATACTTTCAGCAGGCAATGTTTGCTTTGCACAGTGGGAGAAGAGCCTATAATTTTATTCATTTTATTCTGTAGATAGTTAGGGTTTTGCATATCAATGGCCAATGTTTGAGAGGTTCGTACTGCTGGTATTTACATGTGTCAGCCCTAACCTGCAGTCCCTGTTTCCTGAGAGCGATAAAAACAGCTCTCCATTGATTACACCTTTGATGGAGCATTTGGAAAACTTGTCAAGTCAGTGGCGACACATGTTGGAGCGTAATGACTGGGTTTAGTCTTACACGCTATACTGACAACAGGAAATAAGAGTTGGTAATTATGCATGCAACTCCTCTATGGTGGGACGTGAGCCATCATGGAGGACAGCTGTGAGGGAGATAACAGGCATGTTGGTGACAGCCCTGCCCATCCAGATATCCTTTATCCAGTCCAATTACAACTCCATTGTGTTAGCGCAACACACACCAGCACAGAGAAAGTAATCAGTGAAATCACTGCAGGCATTCATAGATGCTTAAAAGAAGAATTAATTCAGTCTCTGCACACAGCCACTCAACCTTACTGAACACGCAGTGATTCTGCACTCTGGAACTTGTTTTGCAGCAGTCGCTTTCGGCTCGCCTCCATTTTCTATTTTTAATCTTTCTCTTTGTTTATTGATATGTTTCTCCACATTTAATTAGGCACATGAAGGGCAGTCCAAACGTGCCCAAAACCCCCATCCCTCCAATGGACTTTATGTCCGGTACACTGGGCTCCGACTTGGGGACCACCCTCCTGTCTGAGGACGATGAGGATGAGGAGGATGAAAGATATGCTGTGGTGTCAAAGAATCTGTGTGGCTTCGAATACACTCCTGGTCACAGCGTGGATAACCTGGAGGGCTCAGGTATGTTTGACATGGGGGAAAGTGAGATTGGTTAAATGAGTAGACCTCCAGCTTGACAGTAAGCAAGCAGACCCACAACTAATTGGCCTGTGAACACCACATAATTTCTACAGCACCTGACATCTTAATATAAGATGAAACACCCTCGCTGTGAAATTGGGTAATTGCAACTGCAAATAATGACAGGATACAGCAAGGTAAACTAAGAATATAGAAAATGGGTTATATAAATATATGCAACTGCCAATTTCAACACTAGAACATGTTAAGTAGAAATGTCTAAATTAAAACTATGAAAACATTTATGGATTATTATATGAGTTATGAGGGTGTGCAAAATAGCAGAACTTACTGAAATAAGGAAAAATGAATGAAAAATATGTGAAAATATATCAAAAATTAAATGTGCAGTATGAAATAAGTGAAACATATGTAATGCAATGTTTTCTGTTGTCATTGTCATTATCATCATCATTAACAGAACCTATTTATGGATGGGGGTTGCATACTGTACATTCAGAAAATGTCTAGAGATATGTACCGACGTAGATACAACAATGTACAGAAATATGTACTGATCAGAAACAGTATGTTAGTACACAGCATATGAATGTGGAAACTGGTCCTGGATAGAGACAGGCGCTGTTTGAGGCTGGGGCCGGTGGGACAGGAAGCAATGTGCAGTCTGATGGCTTACAATAGCCCATTTGAGCCTCCAATCTCAACACACACACAAGCACACACTCACACAGCCTAGGGTTGTCTCTTAGGACAGATACATTGTGGATCACAATCAACATCTTTATGGAGACAGTGACAGACACTCCAAGTTAACTTCTTTGGTGTTTTGTAGGCGAACTGAACTTTATCCCCAAGCTATTCAGATAGCCTAAAATCCCTTTTCCACCAATATGTAGCTCAATCTGAAACAGCTGTACCCTTTTCCTCCCTGTAAATATTCTTTGTCAAAGAAATTTTCAGACAGAACCCTTTTAAAAGTGACATGAAACCACGCTGGCTTAGACATCAAAATCATGACGTATAGTAGAACCTTTTCAGAACTGTGGTGGGGCTCTACATTAAAGTGCCATGTCTAACATTTAAGATTTGATGCAATTATAAATAGGATTCTGTCTGAAAACCATTTCTTTAGAGAGAAACTTGAAGGCTTCTCCCACAGGGACAAAATGGTACTTTTTTAGACTGCAAATCTATTGTTAGGGAGGTTAAAGCCCAGTCTAGAGATTGACTTGTGCATTGAGAATACGTTTTTTTTTTTTTTTTCAACACTTTTAATAGCCCACTGCAGGTCAAAATAAATGTCAGTTTGACTAAAAAACATTATCAATGCAAACATTTTTTTAAGTCTCATGTTTAGCTGTCACATATTGTAAGTATTAAAAGTTCAGTCAGTGAGTTTTATCTTCCGTCCAATTAATCAAAACATGAACAAAGCCAGTGTGGTGACAGTATTTCCACCGGGTGTGCCATACTGCAGTTGTGGCTTAACGTTTTAAATGGCACAGTAGTTAATGTTTGTATGATGTCTGATTTGAGGAAAACATATCATTGAATGGAGAAACCATCAGCTATGCTTTCCTCAAGATTTTGAACTGTAGGTCAGGTTATTTTCAGCGGTGCAACAATGAAATATTGGTGACAGAGAGTAGTATGTTTCTGCTTAATACATTTGGTAACACTGTACGCAAACCCCAGTTTATAATAGATTCATAAACCCTGAACAAGACCACCTTTATGGCACATTCATGAGTACTGGTTCAACCCTTATGTGAGCTTTCATGACATGAGTTGTAGTTGTTCATTTTAACAAATATCCAGTATCTTGGAAGTAGCATGTGAATCATCTTTAGGGTGTATTTTTCCTGCAAGATGTCACATGTTGGGCAGCCATATGTAGGTTTTTCACAATATATCTTTAATTTGAATTTGCATTACATCACTTTTACTGTACTTCCACAACATCTCTGACTCCCCTATAAATCCATGTCATGTTTGCAGAGCCACTTCAACGCGGGGCCTGACCCACTGTGTCTGGGCCAAAGACCTTGGTTGTTCAGGCATGCTTAGCCATATCTTTCTCTCCAATATCGCTCTCTCTCTCTCTCTCTCTCTCTCTCTCTCTCCTGCCCATTGTAGGTAAAGCCTACTCCCAGCAGTGTCGTTCAGACAGCTCGGGCTCCACAGACAACGGTGCACTGGGCACCCAGAGCCTGGGCCACAAGAGGGCGCCACTGACTGGCCTCAAACCGCGGACAGACACTGTTGGAACTCTGCCCAGACGAAGAGACACCAACACAGAGGGTAAAACTGCGTTATATTGTTTACAGTAATTATCAAAGAATCTCCTAACATAAATACTTGCAGCGCCTTGTATCATGGCGTCTCATTCATATCCTGTGTTATCCGAACACCCTCCCCTACCATCCACTCAACAGCCCACGCATCAGCCTTGAAGTCCCTGCACAGCGTGGGCGCCCGCATGCACAGCTCGTGGGCAGCTGCGGCCTCGGACCCCTCGGAGGAGTGCATGGTTACCGTGTCGACGCTGGAGCGGCAGCATATGGCTTCCTGGAGTGGCACAACAACATCCAGCAGGGCCACCCTGAGCAGAGGCACCCACCAGAGACCTGGCACAGATCCCTCCCACAGCGGGCATCCACCCACAAACAGCACAGAGAAGAGGGATCAATGTAAGGGTTTATCCTCTCCTATGACGCGCTCCGAAATGTGCATTTGGTTACACATTAGGGGTGCAACCGAATGCAAGTACTGTAATCAGCAATGACACCATAATGTGTTCTAAACATTTGCAGATTTTACTGAAACTTTTTCACAGCAGTCTTTTTTTTAGGTTTTGGGTTGTTTGTTTTGATATAGTATAAATGCGTTTGATTATTTTATTTTGATTTATGGTAGACAAAGAACAATACAGAAACTGTGAAATTCGATAATTGTGCAGTCAGTGCACATTACAGCACATTTCTCCTTCCAGTAGCATACATACAGTACTCTTTCTCCTTACTTGAATTGTGGATCTCACAGAGGCACTGGTCCAACATTTTGCAGAGAGAGACAAGATAACTCGACTTGTCTCTAGTCAGTTGTCACAGCGCCACAATACAGCAATTCAGTCACTATCTCCCAAAAGAGATTAATGGGCTACTGTAATGAAATGATTGGGACTATCAAAATTGTAGACTTGCAAAGTTTATGCTCTGCCATTTCTTTTAAGAGGGGAAGTTGCAGAATGAGAAATAAGAGTAAATGCAATTATATGGACATTGTGTCACACAATTACTGGTACATAACTAGGCGATGATAGAGTTCTTTGGACAGAATATCAATAGCAGCTGTAAATTACGTCTAGTTGCTGTAAGAAAGGTATGTGAACTAAGTAAGGTAGAGATGTCAAACTAATAAACGCATATCTACACAACATATCTAGAGGCCCTCAAGACCCCTATATATATATATCAGATTCTTAATATAAAGAAACCTTCATTTCTACTTTTCATCAAGATAACCTTACTAATTGTAGCCCTGTGATCTCCACATTAAAACAAGAAGATGAAGAAGAAACAAGAAGATTTGCTCATGATTAATTTCATGTTGGGGGTTAAACAAGATGTTTTGTGTTTCTAAAGCACATTATTTAAACTATTTTATATATATATATATATATATATATATATATATATATATATACACACACACATACAGGGCTTGAAATTAACTTTTTTGATCACCAGCCAATATGGCTACTAGATTTTAAAGTTACCAGCCAATCGGAATTTCCACTAGCCAAAATGTTTTTCTTGAAATAAACCAGATAATGAGTGCCACTCGGTTAATTTAAGCATAAGTAGTCATAAAAATAAAAGATATAGCATAATAAATCTATAAATTACAGTATTTCACTGATATTCATAAATTGCGTTGATTTCAAATTGTGTGGATTTCATCAATACGAGGCTCTTAATGGCGACACTGTCCTCCAAAACACCTGTCTTGGCCTGCTTGATTGTCAAGCTCTGGAGGTGGCTCTTCGCAGTTTTCGTGGTCTTTGACAGTCACGACCCGATCGCCATTTGGCATTAAATGTCCTCATTTTCGCCTTCTCCCCTCCTTTGTTTTCATTTTTATCCTCAGTGTTGCCAACTCTTTTCCAAGGAAAGTAGCTATTGGCTGCTCAGAAAGTCGCTAGAAGTCGCCAGATGACGTCATATGATAATTTGCATATCAATATAATCCTGCACTTGTTATGCACGCCGCGGCGTAGCCCGTTTTAATGTAAGTGCTGACTCCGCCCACCCGGGCCAGTTTCGGTGTACGCCGGTGAAAATTACAAGTGGACCCTATCCTACAGTCCCTGCTCTCAGCGGAGGGAGGGGGCTACGCTGTGTGTGGGAAACGGTGTGATCGTCAGACCTCTCTGGATTAGACAAGCAAGCAGAGCAAACCGGCATCAGCCGTACCAATTTATTGCCAAATGCTTTGGGATTCAACACATTAACATTGCTTCCCATGGTCAGAAAAAGTCGCCAGATTTGTCGTTAGTCGCTTTTGAGAAATAAAGTCGCCAGGGGGGTCTGAAAAGTCGCCAAGTTGGCAACACTGCTTTGTATACTCGCGGTCTTGCGCAATCGATTCTACCGCAGCCTGCTTCAAATATTTAGAGCTTGGTTCATCACCAGCCAAATTGGCTAGTAACTTTACAATGTTACCCGCCACAGTAAATCTTTACCCGCATTTGGCGGGTTGGCGGGTGTTAATTTCAAGCCCTGTATATATATATAATGTATATTTATATCCAAATACAGATGCAGTGAATTTTGTTGAGTTGCACAGATAACAATACAGTATACTGTCATATACATATATGCACCCCCACTGCACATGGGAGTGAAGTCTTCAAAGAAAAAAGTGACATCACCCAGATTTTACCTTGTTGTTTTTTGTGTCTTCCTGCCTCTCTTTCAGAGTCTTTGTGAAGCATCGCTCCCTGCAGTCGCTGCCTGTCCCAGGACACCTTGTTTATTAGCGCAATGAGATTTCTCTCAGCGAGTCACACAGAATGAAGGTTGGTGGCTGGAGAGGAGACAGAATGAAGCCGGAGAAAGAAAGGGCAAGATAAAATGCAGAGCTGTAAATGTCATGTACAGACACAGACACCGATCTCACAGTGTTACTTTCATCCCCCTCTTCAAAAGAATAAACTGTATGTTACATGTCCGCTTCTATTTTCTGTCACATGATGTACAACAATTCACGCAATGGAGATGAAGAAAAATCACAACAAAATCTATTGACTCATGAAAGTGAAAGGACTTGCATAATTTGTAAATATTTTTTTTAAATAATAATTTTCTCTTTCTTTTGCTTTGCTATGCAAGCCAAACCTGATGTTGTCTCTTTTAATTGTGATTTAATATTATTGTGAATCGTTTTTCATTAATGCTCAAAATGTTAGCTTATTTTGATGAAGCTACTGTATTGTTGTACTTTGCACAGAGCGTTTTTGGTGATAATAAGCACAAACTCATCGTCAGCTGAGCTGAGGAGGAGAATCATAATGGCAAAGAGGGACGTCTATGTTAAACAGAACCTAAACAGAAGAATATATACTTGGCTGTACTGTAACTTTTTTGAGAAATACCCTTATATTGAGAGTTATGAGGAAAAAAAACACAGATTATGACCTGAGAATAATATGCCAAAATAACACATGATATGTTGCTCTGTGCTTCATACTAAAGTTACTGGAAATCCTATTATGCATTGTACATGTAAGGACTCTTTGCAAATGGTTACCAGAATATTTTTTTTATGGTAACAAAGCAACAAATTAGTTTGTGATATCCAAAGCAAGGGCATAGGAAGTAGGCTTGTGTCCCTGCTCTACCTTTCCCAAACAGCAGTCTGTTAAGAGAAAAAAAAATTATTCTTTTTGATAGTTCTTTTCCATTTACATACAAGAGTAACATTCAAAAATGATGACAGTGCAATACTCTAAGGACAATATGAGAGTAAAGGGAAATGGGAAGATGGAAGGGAGTGGGTGGAAGCCACAGGCCATGCGTTACCTTGTGGGGGCAAAGACAGATGCATTAAAATGTCCTGGAATCCCCTGAAAATTAAAATGTCCTGGTATCCCCTGAAAATTAAAATGTCCTAGTGTCCCGTAAAGACTGATGAGGTGCCTGATTTAATGAGAAGTGATTTTAGACATCACAGTAGTTGTACTAGTATGATTTGGTCTTATCTACCCCACCATTCAATGGTTATATCTTATAAAGATGTATAGAACTCAGTGACTGGCAAATGTGTCTCCTGAACATGTTGACGTTGAAGATCGCTTTAATATTAAAACCTTTTCCAGTTTATAATGCAGCCAGTTACCATTTTCTGCCAACGAGATTCACGATGCAGTGTTTTTACACTTGTTTTGATGGTTCTGTTCTGATTATTGTTCTTGTAATGGCTCTCCCTTTGAAGAATCTTTACCTGCCAGATTGGTTTGCCCTCAGGAATACATAGCCACATACAGTATGGGCGTTTTTCAATCCTTCGATGCAAAATAAAATGTGTATGTGAAACTGAACTATAATTCTCCTTGAAGTGCCTTTGAATTCCATCCACGGTCCGATACACTGAGCTAAGGCCTATTGCTGATGTTAGCAGTCAGACTATGCTACAACGCATATTCATTAAAGGAATTTGAATACTCGTCTATTCAATTCCTGAATCATCCTCCATGATCAGTAAAGTGTTAGAAAGTGCTTTTTTAGAGCTGAATTGGAGTCACAAACATGAGCAATATTTCAAAAATCTAGCCCACACAGGTATTAAGGATGATTTTGCTGGGTTTCTCTGTCTTCATCAATCTAATGTGAGAACATTTGAAGTTTCACATCTTGGCAAAGATTGACAAGACGTCCTTGATTTAGTTGTGATTAAGAAATGCTGTCACTTTTTTTAAGGACATGCTTTGAATTTGTCATTGCACATCCAAACATAGATGTGAGCATGATGGATCTCTGTAGAGCGCTGAGTGCAGGACTGGTTAAATATATGATGTGGTACAAGAATCTTGTTTTTTTGTACAATTCACTTTTCAGTCAATTCATTAGGTATTGACTCATTAGGCTTTCTATTATGGCTTGTTTTATCCAGTCTTGCTGACTCCATTTTTAAAGAAAACCAGTGTTATTTCTTAGAATTCATGCGTTTCTTGTGTTTTGGGCAGAAGTCAAGTTTGTGAAATGGCATGAAGAACCTAAGTGGCTTACAAAAGATATGAGGTTACATGGATGCATTTACCATTCCTGAATGTACACCTGACTTTGTATATACCTTATGGTGAAATTTGGGGTGGCTATGATATTTCTGGCCTCTTCTGCACCACATATTAACATGGTCAACTGAAATAAACTTTGGGCAGCAGGTGCTAGGATGCAGTAGTGGGGAGACGGTTAAACCAGAAGGCCTGGGGTCAAGCCTCTGTGTTGGCCGGCATCCACCCTGCTGATTGTTCTTGAGCAAGACACTGAATCCCCACCAGCTCCTAGTGAGCCTGACCTCTGACCTCCCTGTAGAGAGGGGATGCAAAAAGACAATTTCTCCTCCAGGAATGTTTTTGGGATTTTTCTGTAACCAAATATGTATTATTTTCACATTCATACAATGAATGAACAAAAAGGACAAATTCTACTTACTAAATTTCCATGACAACTAAAAAAGACAATTGGATAATACATAAGAAAAAAATATCATATCAAATTAAGATAAGTAAGAAATTGTGGCTACCTAACTTCAAGCTCACTTTTCTTCATCATACAGGTAAACTTGTCAACCCTAAATAGCCAAGAATGAAGATATTAATGTTTAAAGTCATTTGCATAAATCACCCCAACAGTAATGGGGGAGGCAAGCAAAGAACCTGCTCTACGGAGGAAATTCTCACCCTATCACCCTCTTATCTAGAGACCATAAATCAGTATCAGAATTAAAAGTAATGACAGTCTAGGGGTTACATTAGCAATAACAGCCTCACAGTAAAAAAGTCAAAGTCTCTATCCTTGAAAAGATAATAAGATGTAAAAATGATGTGAAAATTTCCATATAGCATATCCTTTCCTTAGCATCTTCACCCCACTGCAGAAATGTCAGAATCATACATTTCCAAAAGAAATACAGAGGACGTGATGAAAGAGCTTTCAATGGTTCCAATATATTTTTAGGCATGACTCTAAGGTTAGGAAATTCAGATGTTTAGTGCTGAAGAAATGATGATAAAGATAGCTTGTTAATGTTATATTTCACAAGTGACTTAACTGCGTGTATCACCTAGAGGTGACCATGCTGGTGACATTACCAACCTCCTTAGTCCAATTCACGTTGCACAGAAATGCAGTTATATTGATAGAACATCTGGGGACAGCCAGGCTTTACATATAATACATAACTGCTATGATATCTTAGCTGTCTGCAAATACTTATCAGTCTTACCAGTGTCTTTCCACTGTCCGCCGTCCACCACTGTTATCACCGTGCGATTTGCTTCTTTATTTACGTCTGCACCCTCTCCTGCGTGAACAGCACCATTTCGTGAAAGTGCACCATATGTGACGGAGAGAACCTTTTCAGTACGATTATGTGTAACCTTGCCTAGAAAGGCTTATCCGTGACTCATGACATTTGGCTAATTGGAACACTCAAACAGTGTGGTGGATTACACACACCCCACCTGAGACCACGGGTCCTGCTCTGTGGCTCTGCTACCCTCAGGGTAAGGTAAAGGCCATCGGTCTCCTGGCCTTTAGCTCCCTCAGTGACCAATTTATTTTCATCTTGTTCACCCTGATTATTCGTCTCCTCCTCTGTTGTAGGCACTTTCCATGGTGCCTCTGACATACAGTAGCAAGACCTTTCCTGGAGTTCTCTGGCAGAGGGCATTCAGGTAAATAAGCAGTATATTAGCATGCCAATATTGATTATGTGTGTCTTACCTGATCTTGCTGATGCATGGATCCAAGCACAATCTCCATGTAGCAACCGAGACATGCTTGGCTGTTTAATCCTGGAATAAAACCCCAGCTGTTTTTGCTGGAGGTTCCACTGGATAGCATATTGCTGGTAGTCAGCGCTTGCTAGTTGAGACAGATTTCAGACTCTCTGCACTTCAGCCCCCACACTTATGTCCCAGAGTCTTGACTTTTCTGACACCTTTTCCGCTGCTGTTCGCAGGACTATCTCACACAGGCCCACTTCTGTTTTACTGCAATTAGCCCTCGTTGGCCCTTCCATCACACCTGCCATGTTGTGAGTTATCTTCTGTTGCCACCGTCTCCTATGGGAACCCAGCACCTGGACCTTCAAAGTATATGAGTTCTGTGCTCAGCGTTATCTCAGTGCCACCAGCAAGGCACTTGGACCCATGCATCACCTTCACTATACTCGCAAAGTAAACCTCCCAATGTAAGTTTAATGATTGTTCTTCACTGAATGCTATTCCTGCTCTGTGGTCCTGTAAGCGCGTTGATTGCTCCAAAATTACATCCTCACAACAAAAAAAGTGGACAGAGAAAGCAGTTTCATTCCCTGGCAAGATTCCTCCAGCCAATCAGAAAACAATTCCATGTGAAATTAGACCTGTTTACTACCCAGTTATTAGAAAACAAAAGTTTCCTAAATGAATTAATCAGGAACAGCAATAATCTGCAGGCCCTTTGTCTCACTAAAACATGGTGAAAACCCCTAGTACTTATCTAAATCCAAACACGCCTAGTGGCTCTGTGCACACAGACAAACCACACATTGATGATTATAGTGGTGGATTGGCTGTATTTGACTGACACATTATCAGAACTAGTTCACTGTCCCCATCCTCTTGTAAGCACATTACCTTTAAACTGCATGGGTGCAAACTTCTGGCAACAGCTGTTATCTACCGTCCTGCAAAACCTAATGGGGCATTTCTTTCAGATTTATATGAATTACCAACTCTACTCCTCATTGTTTTGCCATCAACTGTACTTCTGGAAGATTTTAAAAATGTCTGTCAATTCCAAGGGCATTTAGCTACCCAATTTGTAATACCCTTGTGTGTCCCATTGTGCTGGAAAATCTCCCTTCATCATCTTCATAACTCACTGTCAGCATGTGTGTGCCTCTAAAAGTCACAAATGACCTCCTCGCTTCTGATGCCAGATGATGCCACAGTGTCATCATCCTTGACTGCAGTGCAGCCTTTGACAATCTAGCACTCTCTTCTCATCTGCCACCTTAAGTCCTCTCTTGCACACATCGCTCTCAGACGCACACAACTTCGCTGACAGACAGTAATACATCTCCATAAACAAATCGAAATTCACCACTGCTGCAGCGAGCTCCACCTCACCACCAAATTCATTATCTATGACAACTGCTAATTCCTCACCAACTGCCTGCCTTAAGAGGAAATGATCTTCCTCAAACTCAACTGCGATAAATCTGAAATCAGAATTATTGGTACTACAACCCCCCCCCCCTCCTCTCACTCTGTACTAGTGTCACTTCATCCCAAATCCACAACCTTGGCACCATCCTGGATTGCATCTTTGCCATTTCATTGACGTGCTTGGAAGAAGAAGATACAAAGACTGCCTTGTTAAAAACCTGAAAAATGCTGCCTGCGTCAGTCTGGCAACACCTGTTCATTTCACTGCTGAGAACCTAATCAACGTCTTCATCACCACCAGACTTCATTACTGCAACAGCATCCTCTTTATATCCTCAATAAACTTCAATATGTCGAAAATACTGTTGCCTCTATGATTGCGTGTACCTGTTCAAGGAATCATAACATACCAGCTCTCCAAAACCTCCCGCTGGCTCCCTAACAAATACTACAATTCATACTGAGGAAACAATATGGAACAGCTAGACAACATATGGCACAGTTCAGCTGGAAAGTCAGAGGAGGCATGTGCTTCCATAGTGCTGCTGTCTGTGCAGAACTCACCCATACTGTCTGTATAGATCTGTTCCCTTATAAAGTGCTGCTCAGGGATGACAGCCATCAGTTCCACTTTTTCTGTCAGCCTCTCTGCAATTCTGCCACATTTGCCCTAGCTGTCATGGCCAGCTCTTTGTGAACAGACTGCAGAGAATCTGCTGGATAAACACAGCAAAATTGAAAATGAAACTTGGCAGGACACACACACACACACACACACACACACACACACACACACGGACACACACACTGTATCTTAGAAACCAAGGCAAACACTTGTGAATAACCTACTGTCGGCAGTTGTCCTTGAAAATGAAAAAAAAAAATGAAATAGAGGGGCATAAAGAGAGTCTTTCATGGCTGCTGGCTGCTGAGCTGTTTCTCAGAGATGAAAATAATAACATCACTCAAACAACTGAAGCCTTATTCAGAATTTTGTTTGGTTGCAATTGAGGTATTGAAATAAATTATTTTGTGAAGAGACTGGTTGTATGTGATGCGTAGTTCACACAGTAAACATGATGTACGAGATCATTTAAATGTTGCATATTCAAGTTCCCATCAAAGTGATGGTGTTATTTAATGCACACTCACATAGAATTGACTGTTCATGCTATAATCATCTTTTTGTTTCTCTTTAAGGGTGTAACACTTCCCTGCTTCTTGCCAGCTACTCTGTAAATTTGATTTAATCCCCAACTAGTGGCAATAATGAAGAGGTTGATTTATTTTGTTATAATTGGAGCACCCAGGTTTTTTATTGAGAAATCATGGGTCAGATCTGATATTGTTACCTTGGACTATGTTTTTACCCCATTCCGTCTGTTTATCTGTTTGTCTGTTAGCAGGACATCTCAAATCATCATGAATGGATTTGCACAAAACCTTGTGGAAAAGTTGGTCATGGGGCAAGGAAGAACTGATTCACTTTTCATACCAATTGGCCAAAGGGGGCATGGCAATGGATGTGGGTTCTCACTAAAAGGCATATAACTTCCGAACAGATTCACGTAACCCCATGAAACTTTGTGTGCCTCTCAGCAGACATAAGAAGAGGCAATTTCCAGTTTAGATCTAACCGCCCTGATGTTTCCACCTAATGTGAAACAAGTTGGTAATGGGTCATGGAAGAAATTATTAACTTTTGTGGAACTGGCATATCTTGACAATTGCATAGCGTTGGCTGATGGCGGCTTGAATTAAAATGATTCACCCACCATTTAGTCATACTAGTCAACGTTGAAGTGGTAATTGGACAAAAAGATAGATCACACTCCATCTTAGCTGGACAGCTACAACTATAAAGGAGGTCATGCTTTCTGCACTAGTGGAAAATTCACATGATGGTCTCATTAATTGTTTTTATTTCAAAACAGCCTCTATGCCTCTCACCTAATCAAATGCAACCTATTTTTATTACTTATGTAAGTAAATGCAATACTGACAGTTACGTGTGACTATTACCTTTTCATCTCTTCACAATGGTAACATCAAAAATGTTGTGAATATACTGTAGGTTATTATGTTGTTAGGTTGAGTGTCTGGTTGCAGCAGAAATGAAAGGAAACAATGTAGAATGAATATAAGGGTCATAAGTTCTTTATGTATCTTTACAATGTGGAAACAAAATGTTTAATAGGTTATTCTATTGCTATAATATGAAGGTCTCTAAATTACACTTATCAGTGCAGTGGTTATAATCAGTGTTTTTTATAGTATAATGTTTTTTTTGTTATAATTAGTGGTTATTATAGTTAAATAACATTGGTTGATTAGTGCAGTAATTAAATAACAGAAAAAAACAAGGACCTCCAGCTTGTCAGCATACTAATGATGTGTTTTGCACAAGAACTATTCAACATGAGTTATTCACAAACATTTATTTGCTTCAACTACTGACACAGACAATGTAAGTGAAATTATGAATGAATATGCAGCTGATTGGCTGTGGCAGACAAGCCATATCTAACAGTTACATTGCATTACATACTGAAACTGAGCTGGATAAGGACGAGGCTTGAGTCATGTGGATTCTGGTAGAGCAGGGAGTCTACAGGAGGGCTTGTACAATAAACCCTCTGAGTGTAGGATTGCTTACAGAGTGCTGACTGGCTGTCATCATGGCACTTTATTTCCTTCTGGTTCCATAAACTTTTTCAGGTTCAGCTGCATTCATGTGGAAGCAGGCAGGAGGATGTCGTTCAGGAAAATGTTCCTCCAACGGTAAGTAGAATCCTGCTTGCAGGGTGAAGAGTCTATCCTTCCCCTTTTGATCCTCTTAACCTGTGCTGTATGTGATCTGAAAGTAAAATGTGATTGATTTGGCGCACAGCCAGGCAGGGGGTTTGAGTGCTTCTAGAGTGGAGCACATGACTGCAGGGAATTCGAAGTTTAATTAAGGAACAAGCCTTTTATTATTATTATGTCTCAGCTTCGGTCACTCACTGGTCAACTGACCCTGTAAGAAGTGGGTTATAAATCTGGAAATTGCATTAACTCTTGGATAAATTACACTGACAGAGTGAAAGTTACTCATTGTTTTGGATAATTCTTTGAGTGATATCAAACACCATCACTTAAGTAAGGGAATCAACCTCAAAGGTATTTTACAAGATACAACCTTAAAAACAAGTGCAGTGAAGTAAAATTAACATCAAATCAAATAAACAATATCATTACAATTTCAAATTAAAACATGAAAGCAATCAAGACACCTAATCATCATCCTTAGAGTGTTTGACAGAAAACGATAAACTTTAAAGGTCTGAGAGCAGTGATTATCTTCTTCTTCTGTTCTTTCAAGTGAACATTGTACAAACCAGTTTGTCAGGGAAGCTGAGACAAGGATTCGCTGTGCTGGAAGTGTCAAAATGCTTTCACATGTCGGGCCCATTGATCAAGGACAAGACTGCGTCCGAGAAGTGGGCTCCATCTGGTGTCAATGCAATAACCAAATGTCTGTATCTCTCTATGTCACAGTCACATGTGGGTGATATCAAATGGGAGCATGTTGAGTTCAACCAGTGTGATATTCAGTAAATTCACAATAGGTATCTGGGAGGAAGGATCACAAAGGTCCCATAGTCTCATCATCCACTCTTGAGTGGATTTTGGTTCGGAGTCTACCTTGCTAATAATGCATCATAGAATTCTGTATAATTCTATAATCATAGCAATTATTTGTACATGATGCACTACTGACTGTGTGAGTCTGGGGATGGTCAACCTGACACACACACACACACACACACACACACACACACACACACACACACACATATACAGTGAAAGACATCTGTGATAGGCTCCAAACTGCTTCCTTCCTTTTGACAGCATGCAGCTGCTCTGTTGATGAAGGTTCATGAGTGAGGTTAATTAAGCAGCGTGTCTCATCACACCCTCTCAGTCCGCCTTTCTTTTCCGCAGCACTCCTCCTTCCTCGTTCACCTTGAACACTACTTCCTGTCTCACAACCTCAGAACTGGAGAGATTGACTTACAAAAAGGAACTGAAAGACATTCAACAATCACACATCAGGAACTGAACTAGAAAATATCTCGAATGAGACAATTGAGTTTGAAGACATTTTAATTATAAATAATGCAGTAAAAATTACAACTTTTTTCCATCCAATCTATAAGATTCTCAGGAACGGCTGACATGTTGGAACACGGTAATTTCATTTTATTCTTTTTTTTAAACATGGCAAATTTCACTTTCTAAGCTTCACTCTATAGGTTACCAAAATTAATCTTTCCCTTTTTGTTACTTCTCCTTAGCAAAGAGTCCAATATTTCTGGTTAGAACAGATGTCTTTCCTTGATCCTTGTCCAGGCTTCTTTTACATTTTTGCAAACCAAATTCCCTGTGAATTCCATTACTTATAGCACAAACCTGCTGGGCTGCATGTACATGACTGGTTGAGGAAAAGAAAGATTATGAACTAATTTCCATAATATTTTCTAAACCATATGGATATACAGTATGTCATTTCTCAAAACATCAATCAAATTTCACGACTTATCCAGGTTTTCCATGACTGCTGGAGGCTTGTGTCACATGTGTCTTCATGCAGGGATACCAAGAAGGACCAGACACCATCATACTCAAAAACAATTTAATCATCCTCCCCAATCTTGAGTAATAAGGCTTTATTTTACTCTACAGACATTTAGTTTGCTTTGGTCTGTCTATGGTCCCTCACTTGATTAAAACTGCATTTGGAGACATGAGGGAAATCAGGGAAATGCTACTCAGTCATTTGGATCCTTTACTGTAAATAGTGGCCGCTTCTTGCAGTGTCCCATTCACCCTGATTGAAAATCAAGGTTTAATGAAATTTAAACTGGAAAGAGGAATCTGGTTACAAGATTTTTTTTATGAATGTCAATACTCGTTTGAATTGAGTTGTTTTGGTGACATCCCTGCTCCATATATAACCTACAGAAGCTGTGCCATAGCCCCGGTCAAGGGAACGGAGGACTAAAAGGAACGGACTCAATGGAAGGAAACAACAAATGGAACGAGTCCATGACCAGACTTTTCAACAGAATCCAAGATGTTGAATAAAACCTCCTATAAGTGAAGACGCATGCAAAACTCTCAGTACACACACTGAACATGTCAGATCTGAACTGGACCGGCTCAAACTGAACGCACAGAAGAGAACCATCGTTTACTCAGTCTGAATTGAGCCGATGAAATGATTAACAACACTTTTAAGACCGATTTCCCGATTCTCAGATTGAAATTCATACAATAATGACTTTAAAATTAAGTGATTGTGCTTTTATAACCAAAGTAGAACAAATAATACAAAGACAAGATGTACATCAATAACAAAACATTAACAGTGCTATATAAAATGCATTTAAAATATAAGATCCCATTGAAGCACTTCTGTGGCAGTAAACGATTTAAACAATTTACAAGATGGCTGGTGATGATGACTGAATATCAATTACAGTAAAATAACAAGACAACTGACAGGCAAAGACCATATGGACCACATCAAGCAGTCGTCATGGACAATATCTTTGTATACACTCACAACAGCCATCGAATGTGCATGTAGTTCATCGTACATTACTGAGCAACCCACCATACAGGCTGGTGGAAGCCAGTCAATCAATAACAAGTAAACAATAAATAGGGCTTCGAATTTAAGTCCATAGACTCAAACAAGAGAGCGCCTTTTTTTTCTCACTTTCTTTTTTCCAACATCTAATGAGAAACTGTAACTAGAAAACATTAGTAGATAATGTGCAGTATTGTTTAGGGTCTTCTTCCGTATAATAAGGGTCATATTCCTTCGTGTGAAGCAACTGTAGGAAATTCCTGTTCTCCTCGCATTGCTCCTCAGCTCTCCAGCAACTGTGGAAACAAAACAGTCTGATGTTTCACTCCTACTTCATGTAATTTCATGACAGTGTATCAGAGGTATCTAATAACCATAAATAATATCAGAAGTGTTTCATTAAGTTAAACTGTCAGAAATAACAAAAGAAATCCACAAATACACAGCAGAACTGACAAAGAATGTGGAAGCTTGACTCCTGTTATGATATTATTTACCTCGTCCACCTGCAGCTGGAAGCCCCCCTGTCCTGTAGGTGTCACCTCTCCACCCTGTTTGGCCCTCGAGTCTCCAGGTGACATGAAGGTGGAGGAGTTAGGACCACCAGGCTCCCTCTGAGCCTGACCTGACGGGAAAGAGGGACGGCTGTACAGAAGGATGTCCCCAAAATCTGAAGGAGAGAAAAGAAAGGAAAATCATTTTAGTTGTTTAAGCATATAATCAGTTGTTAAGAAGTTCCACAGAATGCACAGAGGATATAATAATGCAAAATAAGTCATGTCCAATGCATAACTGCAGTTTCTTTTAGGTGCTGGCAAAATGCAGGACAAATGAAATCCGTAAGGGGAAATTTGTCGCACACTCATAGACTGACTTGTCTGAAGTTAGATATTTTTAATCATTTCAAGTCAAATAACATTGCTGCTTCAGTCGGTCTATGAGTTATTTAGTGTTATTTAGCAAATTTACTCCTTTACGGAGGACATAATAATTTTGGGAAACCTCAGAGATTGTGGGATCCGTTCAGTACCTGAGTGCTGTCGGTTTCTGCTGCTCGCTTTTCCTCCTTGAGGGGTTTTGTGCTTCTCCTGGTTCTCCCTTTGCTCAAACGTTCCCTCCCTGTTCCTATGAGCCCCAGTGCTGCCTCGTCGGCCCCTGGCCTCTCCAGAGCCCATCCTAGGCAGCGTGGCCCCCCTCACCTTATAGTCACCATGGGACTTCTGGCTAGGGAAGTTTAGAGGCATGCAAGAGTCTAGGGACAGAAAAGAGCACAGAGAGCCAAACATCAGATTTACTGTAAGAGCTATACAGTGACCAGTCTCTCTGTGTGCAGTCTCAGTGTTTTACCATCATTGAAGACGTCTCTGGGTTGGTGGCCCTGTAGACCAGACTGGTGCTGTTTATGCCTCTTGGGCCTCTTTTGCGTTACTGCAGGACTCATGTTGCTGTCAGTGGACATGGGGCTGCTGGGTCGCTGGTGCCGCCGACCTGAAGCCGTAACACAGATTTAGTACAAGTCTGAAATGCTTTGACGAAACAAAATGTTGCATGCAACAGTAAATCAGGAAATCTTTATTTATATATATTTAGATGATCTGTTAAAATCCACATTTCTATTATTTCATCTAAATCTATTAACCAAATATTCATCATTGAGTAAATGCAGTGGCATAGCATAATCAATAGCTGATATTTTACTTAGAGAGTTGGCTGCTTTAAATACACATGACAGCCATGACAGAACTCATGGGAAACCCTCTCAAATCTTTGAAAGGTGTTTTCTCAAAACTTATTTTCACTAGTCTTCTGACAATATGGACACATGTTGATACAAGAAAATCCATTCAACTTCAGTTATTTCAGGTAAATGTCTTGAAAAAAGTTAAAATCTTCAAACCAGTAAAATTATGTGCCAATGCAGGGTTTTTTTTGCAAGTAATTTGCAAATCCTTTTCCTGTGTTTTTTATAATTGTGCTTCTTTTTTCTGTATTTTTTCCCCAGAACCCTTCTCACCTGACTCCTCTGGGTACCTGCACATGCGCAGGCCGACATTATCCCGCGAAGAGGCCGCTGCCTGGTTGAAATCGCCGTCTGTGAAAAAGGATCCTTCTGAGGTGCTGACAACACTGGACCTGCCTGACGAAATGTTGTCCTCAGATGCCGAGCCCCAGCTATTGACCATGGACCCTGTGACTGATCTGTCCAGATCCCCGGTGCTAGAGGCTGGGGTTTGCTCTAACCCTCGGAGGTGCAGCTTGTGAGGAAGAGGGTGGTGCTGCTGCCGGTTTTGGTGTTGGTTGTGATGACTCTGGGCAAGCTCTGCGTCTGTCTCCTCCTCTGCCTCCTCCTCATCATCCTCTTCCTGTCCATCAGTATCCAGGCAGAGGGGTATGGAGGTGTAGGTGTGTTTTGGGGAAAGAGGGCGAGGGGGCAGTGGGTGGCTGGTTATGTGCTGACTGGTAAGTGTATTACAAAAAAAAAAAAAGACAAACAAAAAAATTAATCTGTGCACTCTTGCCACAACTGCAGCTTTTGAGTTGAGCTTTTTGTATTGCTGGTGATTGAACTGTCATTGTAAAATGGTTGAATGAGGTGTAAGGAGGGTTCATCTGGTTACCTGTGGTGTTCGGTTCCATCGTGCAGGCCATTGTTCAGGTCTCCCTGTGGTGATGTGACTGTAGATGGGCGGCTATAAGACACTTCAGAAGGGGATGAGGCTGCTCCTCTAACTGGGGGAGTAGGGCAGCTTTCTATTCTCTTAGTCTCCTTCTCCTCCTCCACCTCCATGCCTTCCTGATGAAGGTACATCCTCGAGGGCAGCATCGGGCAGTGGACGTCAGGATCAAAACTGATAAGAGAGGGTCGAGTGACATGAGGATATGGCTACAGGAAATAGAGGTCGTCTAGGTCCTGAAGCACCCCTTAGTCATTAATGGCAAAAACTGTCCGAAAACCCTGGGCCCTCAGTATCAAATTTGAAAACATAACAACGCAGTGTTTGAATTGAGGAATCATTAGAGAACAGATATGTGAAAAAAGTTAAGATAAGACTTCTGACATGTCAGAGATTAGTTAATCCTGCAATAAGAAATCTTGTTTTTCAATCAATCAATCAATGAATGGATGGTTGACAATACTTAATACATCCCTTGTATGCATTAAGGGTCTAAGGTTGGTGAAGCCAGGTAGGCTAGGCTATGTAGGATAGGTAGGCTTGCTATGTCTTGCTAAACTTGCTCTCGTGTGTCGTGTGCTTTGTTTTGCGTCCTTGAGTTTGTGTTAAATCATTCTGTTCTATGGTTGATTGTTGATCAGTTAGATCTAGGCTCTTTCTCTGTAAAGTCCTTTGAGACATGCTTGTGATGAAGGGCTATATAAATAAATGAACTTGAACTTGAACATCCCCAGTCAAGCAGTAATAAACCTTTTTAAATATCTGGTGGGAATAGGGGTCAAGCTCACAGGTTGAGGGCTTCAGTATACTCACCATTTTTTCAGAGGATGCAAATTGTTGTGTACAAGACTGATGCCAGGTTCAACTTCTTAGATTATGTCAGAAATTACTTTGATTTCATTACAATCAGCTGGAGTTTGTAGTTTATGGATAATGACCGAAATATGGAGATGGCCAGCTGCCGGCGTTTATATCCATCACAGAATCATCTTGAAAGGTGAGTAGAAAGCTTTCTGGATCTTCTGTTTTGTACTGATGAAATGTTTCACATCTCTTTGGAGCATGGTTGTTTTTTGTGAGTCATGCCTATTGCAGCATGTAGAACTGGCTACCATAATCAAAATTAATTGTCATACCAATTGAAATAGTTTAATTAGTTTGGTTTTAGTTGTTGTTCTGACAATAGACTTTGTTTTGACAGTAGATTTGCAGGTGTACAAAACAAACCTAAAAAACATTACTGTGTGTTTTCTGATAATGTTATCCTCCTTGTGGGCCTATTCATTCAGTTTAACAGCTGCACTTCCAAACTGGTCTTACAATTTGTGAAGAATCAACACACAATATGCACATGTGCAATTGTGCACATTTGCAGGCCTTTGTTGTTTAACATGGCAAATTCTGCAATATTGCTCATTCTATCTTATGTAATTTATTGACTGCTGAGAAAAAATAGTCATTAATTTGGCACAGGCTGGTCAGTGCATATTACAGCATATTTTGAAGCAAATCACTGTATGTCTTTTTTTCTGATCTTGAGACCCCAGGTCAGCAGTACCGATTAAAAACATCTTCCCGTCGAGGTGTGAGAGAGTGTGTGTGTGTGTGTGTGTGTGTGTGTGTGTATCTGTGTGTGTATGTTTGTGTGCATGCATGTGTGTGTGTCTGTTTCCCATTCACCTCTTTTCCATGGGGAGGGTATACTCATCACAGTCCCAGGCGTTAGCATGAGGAGGTGACAGGGGCTCTCCCCAGCTTACTGCAGTCTGTTTGGGCGTCTTGGGGGGCCGTGATCCCTTCTTATGATTTTGACTCCCTGAGAAGTTAGAAGAAAAACACAAAAACACAAGGGTGAACACAGACGTACGACTCAATTCAATACATGTGTCCACACTACTGTACGGTGTAGCTCCTGGCCTTACCTGAGGTGCTGTTGCTGCCTCTGTCTGAGCTGTGGTGGGAGCCTCCTGTGCTGTGATCTTGAGCCTGGATGTAGGGGACGCTTTTTTGGATCATCCCTTCGCCTCCTTGGAGATGATCTGTAGACAAAGCAAAGAGAAAAAATATACGATTGTTCTCATTGTTTTCATGCAAATGATGAAACACAAATGACTTTTTATAGTCACCATGAAATGAAAAATGACATTTTCACCTTGTTAACTAAATTTCCATGTCATACTATACAGCTATTTAACAATAAATGCAAATATATATATATATATATATATATATATGTATATACTGTATATATATGTATATCACAATCCCATTACTTTTACTTCCTGGAAAACAGTGTATCTGTACCAGTGGGCGTAAATAAAAATTCCCATCAAATAAAACTGCCTTTCTCTCTCAACTGATATCCCATTGGTTTACAATTTCTCTGCATTATGTCCTGCCCCAATATCCTGTTTCAACAGGAGATACATCAAATTAAGGAAATAAAATGCTCTTAAAATGTTTTAAAAAAGGCTTTAAAAAACTTTAAAGCCTACTTCACCTTTATTGAGTCTGTTTTGCTCCATTATGTTGTACTGCATCTGTGCTGCCATCTCCTTTGGTATCTGAGGCGGGTGGGGAGGCTGTTTCCAGCAGTGCATGTCCAGAGGCTCTGCCATGGCCCCACCAGCTGCCTTATTCTTGATGTTGGACTGAATGAGCTGGGTGGTGGCGTAGGGGATTGGTTCATATGTGGCTGTTGATCCTCCTCCTGGACTTACATAACACAGGCTGGGGTTGCTGAACGTCTTAATCTCATTGATCTTGTTGGAGAGGTTCACGTCACTGTAGATGGGCGTCTCAGACCCCAGCAGGCCTCCCTGCTTGTTTTCCAGATGGTTTCCATAGTTGGCTATGCAGTCGGCTGAGGAGGACATGGGCTCATGAGACGAAACAGCACACGAACACAGCAAGAACGCAGCAAGTCACAGACCGTCAACATTACTGGAGGGTGTTTGATGTGGATTACGGCTCTAGGCCATATTGTGAAAATCTTGTATCTCTAAAATGTAAACTAAGAAAATCAGCCGTGTTTTTAGCTTGACCACCATGTATTTTTGAGTTTATCAAATTGTGTTTTGAAAGGGCTTCATAAGCCTAAAGGTCATAGAATTTTCTCAACCCATAGAGAACCATGAAATCCTTAAACTGAAGTTAAAACATGAAAATCACCAAACTTGGAGTTACAAGGTTTTCACCTGATAACAGTGCTATGTTTCTCTCAGAGTGTCCAACCTGAGCTAGGACACTAAGTCAGTCCTGTACTAACCTGGTCGGCTGTATGTGGTCATGTTACTGTCACTAGTGCCATTGCCATTATTGCAGCAGTTGATGCTGCAGTCCTTGTGGTTGGCACATGCATTTGGCCAGTTGTCAGGCAGCCACAGCTGGTTCAAAGGTTCACCCATGCTGAGAAGTCCAGGTCTGCAACAAGAAGGACCAAAGTGTTGTCCATCAAAAAATACTGTCCCCATATATCAATGAGTGAGTGAGTGTGAGGTGGATGTTGAGGATTTCTCTTTTTTATGTAGGAAGAGCACTCCCCCTTGTGTTTCCACAATGTAAGTGCGTCCCTGCTGCTTGTCTTCATACAACACGAAGGGGAAACAGAAATGTCACTTACCTGCCAGCGCTGCACACCGACTCTCCTCTTTGATAGGCAACTGCAAAGAGAAGTAGAAAAACATGATGAGATGAGAGTAGACCTGGATGAGCTAGCAAAAACATGACACTCAAGGCAGAGAGAAAGCATGAGAAACAAGTTCAGTTTCTAACTGCCAAAATAAATTAAACACCTGAGCACGGTTTAAATCATGGTACACTGACTACTAACATATGTGGTGCATTCCTAACATGGTTTATGTTGCCAAAAGATGTAAGAGGGCAGGGTCAACACCAGTAACAGGCCTTTCAAAACGATCCCTTTCATCATATGGTGAAACATGTCCACCCTCATGAGAGTGATCTCTTCCAAAACAGTTCTCCCACCTTGATGTGCATGAAGGCGACACAAACAAATGCATTTATGTTTTCTAATCACAACACAATTTCACGCTTACGGGAGATTCAGGAGCACTGCTGGAGACAGTTTTTTCCACCACAACCAATAAAACATCAAACCATGAATTTTCTCATGGAGAGTGAATTCCAAATGTTTGTAGAATATAATGCCAAGACACACTGAACCTAACCTTGTGAGCAGGTGGGCTTAAGGCACGTGTATCACTACAATGAAGCCACTAAGTGTTTTCATATCATCTGCAAAATCCACCGTTTGGTTCATCAGACCTGCCTCTTAACACTGTGTTATAGTTTTACCCGTACCTTACGTACTGCAACAATGCGTGGGCGGAAACATTTGCTGCTAAACTCCTCAAGGTGCCTACTTTAAAGACAAGATTTGTTTGGCTAACCGCTTTCAGCAGCCAGACTGAATCTACATTTCTACACTTCAATATAGACTTAGGACCTGTCTGATGAACCAAGCTGTTGTTTTTTTGCTCAATAACACAACACATACATTGTTTCCCTCTCCATCCTATTCTCTCTGAACACACACACACACACACACACACACACACACACACACACACACACACTATCATGCTCTCAGTAGTCTTTGTTTTTATTATGTTGTTTTCCTTGTTGAGTGTTAATGTCATTTATTCATTAATTTCAATTAATTTAAGATGAGATGTTTTTATAAGCCCCTTGTTTTTTTTTTAATCTTTTTTTTTTTTTTCCCTACTACTGCCCTACTAAATACATGGTTAGTCAATAAAAACACCGCCATGATTAACACAAATCTGAATGTAGCAGAACATCCATACGTACCTGTAGGTGTAAAGGTGAATGATGGCACTGTAGGGACAGACAAAAGAGGTGGGGGGAGGTAGGAAAAAAATAAGGAAATCAGTATCAGTTGAATATAATAGTTATAGTATAACAGTTGCTTTGTACCCATTAGGTGTTTGCACCATGAGTTTTTGTCTTGTCTCTGCATGTGATCTTTGTGTTGTGTATGTAGCCTACTCTGCTCTAATGGACATGTCTTCATGTGCAAACTACAATCCAACCCTGATAAAAACATGTGTATAAGCATTTAAATAAACACATGTGAGGCAACCTGCCTTACTGCTGCTATTTTCTTAGACAAAAGTGTCCAGGTAAAGGTTAATGGAGGTGACAGGGAGCCCGAGGGAGAGAGGGAAATAACAGTGATATTGCAGCAGACATGGCAGTGGCAGGTTGACAGGCCCGTGCTTCCAAGAACTGTGCTGTGTAGAGGAAATGGCACTCTACAAATGAGCTACTAAATGTCAGCCTTTGAATGTCTGCATAATCTGGAATGTGCCGAGCCTCTGATTTGCTTCTGAGGTCTGTGAGTCAAAAGGAAGATTAGACCAGAGAGGGATTTTTCCCCCTTTGATGTGATCTGGTTATCAGCCTCCCTAAAAATATCTCGATGAGACTGAGATGTAGAAACCTGTTTGGTGTGGTGACAACAAGGTGTCATGGCTCGACCACAGCACCTTCTTCCTTCACAGTGACCTTCAAATGCACCCACAGATCTACCCAAACTCAGCTCGTCTAATCACTCCTGCCATCATTACACACCTTTTCTTCTGTCCTTTTTTTTTTCTTTTTGAAAACCTGCTCTGTTTGGCAGATGTACACTACCAGTCAAAAGTTTGCACACACCACATTTTTCTTTAATTATGCAGTGACCAAAAAAGTGTTAAACAAAATCAAAACTATCTTATATTTTAGATTCTTTAAAGTAGCCGCCCTTTACCTTGATGGAAAGGCAAAGGCTTTGGAAAGAAATTCATACATAGCCATCAACTTCACTATTTATATTTGTCTAAGAAACACATTTCAAGCATTTAAGCATTAGCCTTTAGATCAAAATGGCTTTAGACTGGTAGTGTATACTTGAGAGTCAAAGAGCTTGAGAATTAGCATCTTGGACAGACATACAGTACATCTACCCATCCACCTCTCTAAAACATGCACATGACACACCAATACACACCCTTGCGGATGCCAGTGTAGGTACTGCTGAGGCCACTTCTCTTCTTGCGGTGACGGTAGAGCCACACACTGAAAACCATGAGGACCACCCAGCAGGTGGCGCCAATGCCAGCAATAAAGGCTGGTTGCCTCACCACATCTGAGATCTGAGACAGTGTGTCTCTGTCCTCATGGCTATCCATCATCTGGCCTGTAGAGTCTAAGCAGTAAGAGCAGAAAGAGAGACGTGGGACATTAAGGGTAAGTGCGGGATAACAACAACGGCAATATTAACATAACATAATAATTCCAATTAAAGGAGTGCATTTCAAGATCCCAGTGTGGTGATGCAAAGGCATCACAAAAAACATTCACAGAGCAGGAAAGATGCAAAAGCATTCATTCTTAAAAGAACAAGATAAGCATTTTAGCCAAATTTTCAAAATCAGCATATAATGAAAAAGTTGCAAAGAAAGATGATATAAGTTTTTCACTCTGATATTCAGAGATATTGTGAGCGTTTTTGTGCACAGTTTTGTGACAGTTTAATTGGTATTCATCTGGGCAAAATCTTAAAGGAGAATATCAGCATTAGAACTTTGTTTCTTTCTTTTTCTTCAGTGGAATCTCACCTAGTTGGAAGAAAGTGACATCACTCTTGACCCCAGGTCCAGCGCCATTGCTAGCGGCAACCTCTACGCTGTAGCGAATTCCTGGTGCCAGACTGGGGATGAGCACAGAGAAGGTGGAGCCATCTACTGATTGGTTTACATGGTAACGACTCTCATTACCTAGGCACCAGATCTGTCAAGAGAGGGCGAGGAGGAGAAAAGACGGCAGTGATGGTCAGAGGGACAAATCCAACAACACTTGATGCTACATGAAGATACAATTTCCTGTATTTTAATCTGGAAACATGGAATCATGACTCAGGCATGAGTATAGGAGACAGCTTGATTCTGTGTATTTCATTTTTCCAACCTTCTCTCTTACCTTGTACTCCTGAACCACTCCAGCCTCTCCCTCTTCTGAAGGTGGTTTCCAAGCAACGAGGATGGCAGTCCCATTGGCATCACTCTTTGTCACAGTAACACCCTGGGGGGCTCTACTGGGGGCTGAGACAATGGAGCGAACAGTCAGCCATATAGACATGCACACAGTCCCATTTGATGCTGTATGTGTCCCAGGTATGCTCTGCATCATGTCTGGCAGCTTTGCACACTATGTGAAACAATAACTGGCTGTTGTATCATCCAGTCATGACTGAAAGAAATTTAAGTATTACACTGAGTGTAATGTTTATTTTATATAGAAGCAATACAAAGCGATCCAAGTGCCTTGGAATGCATATGGGCTGTGTTCCAGCAATATACTGTAACTACAGTGGGAGTTACAGTATGTGACTTATTCAGAGCGGAATACAATGAAATATGCCACATCGCCCCTAAAATCATTTTTTCTTATAAGTGTACATTATGTACATATCAGTATTGGTTTAAGATACTCTTGCTGTGAACATCAAAGCCTGCAAAGAGGAAAAGAAGTGTTGGTAATATGGGAGCTTGGGTATTTCTCTTTTCTATTCAATTTCTATTTTCCTGCCATGTGCAGGAAGCTGCCTCCAATGGTTAGAGGCCTTGTGGGAGATGGCTCCATCAGTGCCAAAATTATTCAATTCCTCTTAGCTACTGCGTTCATAGATACATTCAACAACAGAAAACCTGCTCTGACACTCACCTTCTTCCAATGTCCTGGCTACTTTGACCTCACTGTCTGCTCCCTGGAACTCATCAAAGAAGGGGCGCACTTTGAACTCGTAGGTGGATCCCCTCTTCAGCTGGGTGACCACCACCCCCTCCTCCCCCGCGGTGCGTGCATCCAGGACGCTCCACTGACCCCCAGGCTGGCCATGCTCAGCAGATGCCCTGTACAGCACCTTGTAACCCTGGATGTATGGAGAGTGCTGCTCTACCTTTTGGAGACAGAGGGATATACAGTGTATGAATATTATAACATGGACAGTGTATCACTTTCTGCGAGAGTTAAAACAACATACAATTGTGAGGTTATATCCTGTCCTATATGGCTGAGTGTGAAAGTGAACATCCTCCAGGAGAGGTCTGTTCAAACTGTGTTAATTCTCCTCCCCCTGCCCTTGGGGTGATATAGATTAACATCTCCCCATGTCTCAGAGATCTCACAGCAAACCGCAATATGAGGTCATTACTAGTTGCCAGTTTCCTCTGAGCATGTTTCTGGTTAAAATCCAGCCAGGAAAGCACTAAGCAGTTCCCAGTTAAATATCAGCCTTACAATTACGATTCAGAATGCCTTAAAAGAACACTGCGCAGTTTTTATATGTATCTGTAACAAAGCACATTGATCATACTGAAGATAAATTTACTCTCTGTGCAGTGGAGTCCACAAAGAAAACGCAGTAAATGTCAATATATAGGTAGTAAGCCTTTGAAATGCCTTCACACAACATAGTTTCCTCCCAGACTGTTCTTCTACGCTATTTATATCTAAGCTCTGTTTCACTGTATCTCTGTCATGAATGTGTAACATCACCTCCTGGCCCAACATGGGGGAAGAGAGGTGGAAATGTCTCAGAACGTATAAGTGTCCTCTATCATAGGCCCTGATAAAAACTGACTCTGTCAGTACAGATGGTCTTGATTGCGGTAAAAGGTCCACACCCTACCCTCATTTTTAATATGATCTTTGAATTGGGAAATGTGGGAAAATAGTAAATGTGTATATTTACCTGTAAATGTGCAGATTTACCAGTGGGGCAGTAAATGTGCTCATTTCCCAAGGTGTAAATGTGTACATTTCTTGGTTTTTTGGTTTAAAAAAATTGTCTAAAACACTAGTCACGGTACCATAAGGCTCTGTGAGGCTCACAGTGGCTGCAACGTACCATGTAGCAAAAATACCTCTTTGGATTTGCTTCTATCTATGAACCGAGATCTGTGAGGCGCGGAGATTCATTCATGTAACACTACAACATAAGAAAATTGGCAAAGACAGACCCTGCCTTAGTGTTTAGTAAGCATGCATGTCCTCCCAGTTCACCCACATCACAGAGTGAGGATGGATTGAATCTGAGGCCAATTTTTTCCTCCAAACTGGTGTGCGTTGGCCTGACACTGCTGTGCTGATATCCTATGTATTCAACATAGATGTAGCTTGGCCAAGAGATTCTGCTGACAATCAATATGGTGTGGTCTTCTTACCATCCACTGGACCCTGACAGCTGAGGAGGAGAGGATGGTTGGCGTGTGCAGGTGGATCACCACGTCTCCCAGCTCCCTCTGGATCTGACGGTGGTCCACTCCCTGGATAGTGGAAGTGGTGTCTATTGGTACGGAAGGAACGGAAGGTGTTGAAACAGCCATGATGACTTATTCGTTCCATACTGGCAAGGTGGATGAAGTGAAATGAATGTGTAGTTTTGAGGTAAAGCTAGCAAAACTGTATGACAACCGCAAACTGACCCTGTGTTCTGACAGTATCAGAGATTGGACTGGGGTCACTCAGGCCGTAGGCATTCACTGCTCTGACCAGAAACAGGTAGACAGTTCCAGGCTTCAGGTCATTCAGGACAAAGGTCAGAGTCTTCACATGTTCAGCTAGAGTCACCCAGCTGCTGCCTGACGCATGACTGGAAGGAGAAGGGGGAGCAGTGACAACACACTGAAACACGGGAAGCTTTATCATGCTAGACGAATGCAATATAGTAGGTATAAACAAACAAATGAAAACATAGATTATAAATATTTGTCATACCTGAATGCCTCGATAAGGTAGGACGTAGGTGTGGCCCCGGCGTTGGGGTTGGACTTCCAGGACAGAGTGACGGAGGTACGGCTGACGTCGGTCACCTCAGGTTTAGATGGTGCACTAGGAATCAGGTTAGGGTCTGTAGGATGACTGGCCTGGACAACTACTCCAAACTCTGCCACAGAGATATCAGAGAGTGCATTATAAAGGTTGATTAATGCTTTATGATGACTTGTCACAGCAACACTATTCAACTTGTATTTATAACTTGCTTCATAGCTGTCACTCGATATCTGTAACCTACCTTCCACCTGTAGGTATGCTGTCCAGGAAGCCTCTCCATTGGGACTAGAAGCTACACAAGTGTAGGAGCCTGTGTCTCCCAGCTGAGGAGAGGAGGCACAATGGCATAAATTAGTGGGTTGGCTCGACTCAGGGGTGTGGCTACTAACTGCTGTAATACTTTGTCCTCTTACCTTGGTGTAGTGAATCTCCAGTGATCCTGTGTCTGCTAGGGACATGCGAGAGTCCACTGGAGACACCACCACTCCGTCCTTCTTCCACTGGACCGTGGGAGTCGGGGTGCCTGCCGTTTGGCAGCCCAGGATCACTTTGCTGTCCACAGGTACCGTATGGTTGCTTGGGCCTTGCCTAATCACAGGAGGAGGACGGTCCGACACAGCTATTCCAATAAAAAAAGGAGAAAGGAAGAGAAAAAATATAAGATCAGACATCTAAAGAGGAATATAAAAATAAAAAGGTGGGGAGATGAAACAAGAGAAAATGAAAACAAAAGGCAGCCCAACAAAATGAAAGACAGATAAGATGTGAAAGATATTGAGGAGAAAATTGGTAAAGAGAGAGAACAATAGGTTTAGGTGGCTGCAGAGCCAGTGGAGGAAATAGAAAGCAACTTTTCCCCTCCAGCGGAGAGCAACTAATCGTTCATTGGGTAGTAGGTAGGTACTGCAGGAGCCGGCTCCAATCACAACAGCAAAGCCCAACTAATAACAAATCCCATTTAGATAGCAGAGCTCTCTCGCTCTTCCACTTCAAAACGCTGAGGATGGAGGGGTGGGGTATGGGGGGGGGGGTTGGTCCAAAATAAAAAAAACAGAGAAAAAAGATAATGGAAACACCTTGAAAACCGCCGGAGGTAATGCAGGCCAGTTATTTCCATACAAATACGCCACTCCAACCGGCGGGGAGGAGGAGTGTGGTGGGATGGAGAGAATTTGGGGGAGGGGAGAATAGAGACAAACAGGTATAGACGCCAGAGGAGAATAGGGAGAGTGGAGGGCTGAAGACCGCTGTATAGATTACATCAAACATGACCCAGTCTTACTTTATTTCCATTACCTGTAATAGAACGTACACTAAGTGGATACCTCTCATTTCCCTACTGAGGTGGCTGCAGAGAGCATTACCCATATGAGCGGAGGATTATCCATTATAACTAATAGGGCTGCGCTGCACAAGTCAATGTGCAGATGCAGAAACTGTCTGTACCAGCCTCAAGCAATTATCTTCATTAAGTTAATATATGTGCATAGTACACCGTCACACGGACACATGTATTCACACTCACACAGGCCACTAAATTGGAAGCCTGTAGACTTTACTGGTGGTGAGTAATTACTGCTGTAAGCCTCCAAGCTACATTCAGCATTTTAATTCTTTTTTTTTTAACAATTGATGCAATTACAGCATCAACAAGGGTCACCGTCAGCCAATCAGGATGACAGTCCCTCAGGTAACAGTCCATATAAACTGATGTCATCCGTTGATTCTGCACCTTAATGCGCTAATGTCTTCAGTGAAACAACATGGGAGCCAACAGGACAGTGTGTTAGAGGGCTTAAGCTATGCTCCTAAAAATTAGAGTTACAATAGATAACCATTGCTCCATTTCCCATAGACACTGTCCTGTAATGAGCTTTGCTGTTAGTAGGAAATGGTTGAGGTGAAAATGATTCCTTTCCTAGGAGAGTCTGTTTTTTTTATATAAATGTCACTCTGCTGATATACATTGTAATTTCGGTAAGGACTCTTTTGGGAGGGAAGAGAGAGGAGGCCAGATGCACTGTGCGCTCAATCACCATGGAAACAGAGGGTTTTGAACCCAAAATGTGAACAGCTGAGGGTTCCTGAAATCATTCCATCGGCTATTAGTAACCAAGGCCAACTACCATACAAAACATTGAACCATAAAGGAGGTCGCTCTTGCCAGTCTACAACCAAGGCCAGTCTGTCATACATCTGCTCAACAAAGGAGGAACTACAGCAGCAAACCAAAGGTTGGTTTGTCAAAACATAAAACACTGAAGCCTGAAAAGTGAAGAATAAAGGTCACCCCCATCTGCCCTCCATGATTCCTTTCTTTTACTCACAGTCTGTGACCTCCAGCAGAGCTTTGGTAATAACACTGCCAGCGATGTTGAGGGCCTGGCAGCTGTAGTAGCCGGCATCAGAGCGCTGGGCATCGGTAATGGTCAAACTGCCCATCTGGGACACAGACAGCCGGCTGAAGGGCTGAGGGGGCTGGTAAGAGAACAAGAGACTCTGGAGGAAAGAGAGACAAGGAAGTTAACGCAAAGAACATATTTACATTGCATTATCCCAGTCATTACCTTTATTTGCCCTGCGTAGTGATTTACCGCGGTGTGATGACAGACTGAGAGCAAATCTCACCTCGCTGCCCTCCCTCTGCCAGAAGATAGCAGGCTGAGGGTTGCCAGTCGCCTCACACTGGAAGGTGACCGTCCTGCCCGCTGCCACCACTTGGTTCCTGGGGCGCATGGCAAACGCAGGGGGCACTGCAGGGGGAGGAAGGTCCTAATTAACTGGGCAGCCTGGACTGATACCAAACAGCTTTCCCCAAGTCCCAGCATTAGAGCACCTCAGTATGTATAATAAGCCCACTGAATAAAAACTAACCACATACATGATGTGAAACAATCAATATTTACCTTTTCTTAATGCAAAACAGCAAATGTCTATTCAGTTAGCCACATATGACATGAATTACATACTGTATTGGTAGATAGAATTACAGTGCAGATAGGACAATGACAGGGGCTCATTTCCTGCTGCTGTCTGATGGTGGATGAGGGATGGATGATAACTTACCAGTGTTGACTACAAGGGAAAAGACACAAAAGAGAGCAGTGTAATGAGTAATGAAGGCACATACTGGGATATGCAATTGCAATGATGCATTCAACACTGTTGTGATGTGCTTCAATGAGTGAGCACAATAAAATTGCCATGAAAGACAAAAAAAAAATATTAGGTACACAGCAAAACATAGTCATTAATAGGGACTGCAAGCAAAAATGTCTCTTCTTTATGATTGCAAGAGATAGATTTCAGTCTTGGTTAATTTTATTTTAATAATTTACGGGAAGCCTGGTGTTTATTCAGTACATCTCCCACCCAATTGTTCTACACACAAATATTGACAGATACAAACACATTTCCATGGAAAACATTTCATCCATTAGGGATTATCTTTGTGTAGATTGAAAGAAAGAAAGAAAGAAAGAAAGAAAGAAAGAAAGAAAGAAAGAAAGAGAGAAAGAGAGAAAGAAAGAAAAGCTGTGTTGCTGGATGTGGCTGGGCCCTCTGAACCGAATCGCCTGTCCTCCCTACTGACAGAAGTTTCATAACTTTTTTGATCGTGGACATCAAAAGAGCCACAGGCCATCGACTGCCATGCCATGCCGTCGTGGAGGAAGCAGAATAACTCTTCCTGCCCCCTGACTGAGTCAGCTGTCAGCGGGCCAGAGCTTTTCTGTGTGCTAGCTACAGGGTTCCCATCATACATCACACAGCCTTATGCAATTATTTACATTGACCTAATATTATGCATCTGGAGGACTCCACAGGGCTCACGTTATCTTGCTATGAGATACTTAGTACCTATGATTTTCACATTTTTCAGTAACTTCTATGATTGATTCAACTGGACAAACTCACAGACAAATGTAATTTTTGCATGGATGGCCTCAATGAGAACCCCCTAACCCTGTGGACATTGAGCAACACAGGATAATCATGTGTTTTTTTTTATATGTCTTTCTTATATACTTTTTTTTAGAATTTTAAATGACTATAGGTCAAGTTTGTAAAGAAATGCAGACCGTTTCTATCTTCAAATTTGCTTTTAGGATGAAAAGTGAAACATTTCCTTGGACGGCCACAATATGCAGGCTCCTCTACTACTACTAAACTACATAAGCTGAGACACATTTTGAGACGGGAACTACATCTTGATGGAAGTAAACAAGATGAACAGTGAAATGCATGGCTAGCCAAGTGGCTGTTTTTTGGAATTCAATGGATGTTGAGAGACTCCACTACAAGAACAGGATATGAGGAGTTACTGTTGAACATGTTCTCATAATTGTATTCAGGAAATTCTAACAAAAATGTTATGCACATGATTTAGTGGAATGCAGAAAAGCTATGTGTAAGCACCTCTTCCTACTAACATATCATGTATATAAAAATTTAATCTTACAATTTCTCGCAAGTTAATTTCTGACAGAATACAGATCATTTTTACGAGTGCGAAAGTACCTTGAAGAGGCATTTAATTTGGTAATAGTCCAATTTATCTTGGAGCCTGTGCAAACCTTACTATGGGGTAAATAACTGCTTTAGCTCATGCCCTGCTATATATGTTTCACATAGCCAAGACACCACCAGAAGATTCAAGTGTTTCATATCTCTTAACCAAGGTTAATAAAAACGTTTCTGTGTTTTTAGACTATTCTGTCATGACTGACTTTTGGGCTGGAATTTTCACAGAATGAAAAACTAAAATCTTTAAAACTATAATCCTCTCTTCTTTTGCCTTTGCAGTGTCTCCCCTCCTCCCTCTATCCCCTTATCATGGATATCTGAGCACTTAAGTATCTGCTGAGATAATATGTTTGTCAGACAGTACTGGTTTTATGTCTCGTTTCCTCCTGGTGTCGAGCCAGCCGCAGGGAAAGAAAGAGAGTAAACCATTTTCCTTTTTCAATTTTTTTTTTTTATTTAGACATTTCTCTCTTTCCTCCGGTAAGGCAAATTCCACTCATCTGCTATCTCTTCCTGCCCTCCTCCGTTTGCCGGCCAAATTAGCCACGGTCCCCCCTGTTTTCTCAGGTTTTTTGGAGGGAGAGGAAGGCGATGTAATTGGAACCATGTCATTTCCCAGCATGCAACCAGCTCTGCCTTATCTTTAATTAAGTCCTAAGATCCTCACTGTCTGTGTCACCCACGGTGTCACTGGTGTGTGTGTGTGTGTATGTGTGTGTGCTCGCGCGCACATGTATGTGAGGAGAAGTGTCTCACCGCTCATTTCCTGCCTCTGGTTTATGAACTAAAGGGTGTCATTGTGGCAGGACAACTTTGACCAAATGAATCCACTTTCTGCGGTCGCGTAAACATTTATATCATAGGCTCTCCTCAGCTTATACACTAATGTGGAAAGCACTGCAAACAAGCTGCTGCAATATGCCCTGCACTACTCATTATATAGAACTATAGTGGTGGCTGCTGAAAAAATGATATGACCTCAAGCTGGGAGGAAACAGCGAAGAACCCAGAAAAGAAAATAGTAGATAACTCAGTCTACTGCCTTGAGAGCAGCAGCAGCTGAAGGCACAAGAATGAAAATTAGTTCTTGATACAGATTAAAAGGGCAGGGGAGAAATCACTGCCTGATGATTTGTGACATCAAGAGACAGGATTAGGTATCCAGTTAGGCTAGGACCAGTAGGAAATAGGAATAGGAAATCAGAGGCACAGACAAAGGCTATGTGTGAACTTTAAAGCTACATTCCACTTAGTTTTAACATGGGGGTCATTCGGCACTTGACCACCATGAAAACTATAATATATACTAATCACCAAGATCGGATGCAGCTGGGACGAGTTTGTAGCGTTTTTTTACTTCCCATTCATTTGAATTGCCCCCTGAAAATAGCCTGAAAACGTTTGTGAACAAATTCAACAACAGATCCTGCTTTTAAGACAATAAAGCAGTCCTGGGTCCGTCCTCGTTTCGCATTTTTATTCTTGGTTTACACTAAAATTTGTATTTAAAAATAAAAGTAGATCCAGTCTCCCAAACAGGAATCGTCTCTCCTAAATGGTATCCCTCCGCTTTGTTCTTTTCTATCAATAAAAATGCTGTTTGGCGAAATTATGTTCTAAAACATTGGACCCGCAGTTGAAAATAAAACAAATCCCACAGTAGTGGGATCTGTTGTTGAAGTGCCAAATAACCCCCATGTTAAAACTAAGTGGAATATTGCTTTAAGAGGAGGTGGTGTTAGGGTTAGAGGACATTAGATCTGAGGATGTACTGACCATGTACGCTGAGTGTGGCGGATGCTTCAGACTTCCCAACCATGTTCTCCGCCACACACGTGTAGGAGCCCTCATCTGAAGCGGCGACTCGGCCGACAATCAGCGTATGGTCCTCTAACATTTCAAATCTGTAGGCAGCACGCACACATCATGAAGAAATGGAAGAAAATGCGGAAACCTTGTTTGCATGGTAAATTCTGGTTTGTGTGTGTGTGTCGAGGGCCTTTGTGAGTTACCTCCCCTTAGGCAGGTCGGAGTCGTCCTTCCTCCAGCGGACAGTGGGAACGGGGTCTCCTTGAACCATGCAGTGGAACTCCACGCTCTCGTCTGCCAGCACCACCACACTGCTGGGCCGCTTCACAAAGCTGGGGCGCTCTGGAGGGGCGGCACGACAGCAACCAGAGCAACCATCATTATAATCATCACTGTCGTCACGCTCCTGAGTGCCATCTATATCCTGAGGCAAAACCCTTTTCCCTCTGTTTCATTTTTTTATCTTATTCTTGTATAGTTTGTATCGTTGAATGTTATCCTTTTATTTTTATTCTTGCATTTCTTTACACCCACCACAGTAAAATTCTTTGACATATTTGCACAACAATCTTCTGGTCTTATGAAAAGACCTTTGGAAATTTTGATATTTTTAGACCTGTCTGTATCATTAGGTCCTCTAATCATTCTTATTGAACTGGATGTATCACACCTTAACTCCGAGTGCAAGAACACATTTCTATCAGTCTCTTTCTTCAATCAACAGTATTATTCTAGTGGCCTTCAATGGTCATGGTCAAATGGTTAAATGACCATCTGATCGTGTGATAAGAAGTCTGTTCTGATGGGAAGTGTTTGTACAAGGGGTGTGGGATGGAGAATAGCGGTTGGGGGCAGGGGACCAGAGAGGGAGGAGGGGAAAGGGATGAGGAAGTCTTGGTCTACAGTGTTTTGCTGGTTGGTAGCGGGGGTTGTGGCTGGGCTAGGCAGTCACCAGGAGTTTGGTGGGAAATGTCTGCACAGCTGGCGGATTGGAAGCCAGTGTTGCATAATCAGGCTAATTAATGGATTACTACACCACAGTGATAAAGACCTCACATGGCAGACTGGCAAGCTAAACCACAATGAAGTGAGACGATACTCAGACTAAGCAAAGAACTGAAACGTCCTGCAACGCAATCATGAAGCGGTAATCAAAAGCAAATTTTTACCCAGCACAGTGAGCTCGGCAATCTCGCTCTCCCTCTCTCCCACCATGTTAGTTCCAACGCAGATGTACTTCCCCGCATCACTCTTCCTGGTGTTGGTGATCATCAGCTTGCCGCTGCGAATCTAAAAGATGGCACAGAGGTTGTCAGAGTGAGTCAAGCCTGTAACCACATTCATTGTGCCCAGAAAGCAAATCATAGTCAGCCTCTATAGCTCTGCTGTGGTTGGAAATGAGCATAAACTCTATGCAATGTCACCAGTGCTGCAGTATTTACGTAACCATAAACTTTATCATGGAGCAGCCTTATGCGTATATGTATGTTAGTGAGTGACGTGTGGCACAGTCATGATGTATAAATCAATCTGTCCCAATTTTTATCACTGTTGCATGAGAACGAATTTGTCCATAAACTTGCTTCCAGTCATTTTCAATTAAACAGTAAAATTTAAAAACTTGCTCTGTGAAATGCGGTTGTGTGTACTTTTATGCACGATGCCAACCATGTATAATCACATCTCCAGCAATTTTCCGCTTTGAAAATATTTATTTTCATGCACTTGATGACATGACTGTGAGTGGTGTTGTGTATGCTTGTGTGCATCTCTGTACGCATCTTTGTCTACGGAGTTAGAGTTTTCACTGCCTTTCAGCACAGCCCAGAAGGTCATCCATTATGAAATTACATAATTCATATCTGGTGCTGCATTAGCACAGAACCCTGGGAACAAAGACACTGGGATCCTTTGAAGAGACCTCCCTCAGATGTTCTGTCATATATCCACACCATCAGCCTGCTTTTGCCTTTCTCAAACTTTTCACCTTCACTACACTCATATCTACACACACTCAACACACACATACACACACAATAAAGAAGTAGAAGAGAAAATGCATTCCGCGCCGTTTTCATTCTTCTCACATCCTCTTCCCCGTGCGCCCCCACAGACCATTGTGAATGTCTTCATGGTACTGTGAATATGAAGTACGCGGTCTGCAGGAACCAGTGTTTTACAGGTGACACCACAGCAGCAGTGAGTAGGGCAATGGGGCGATTCTATAACAGATCTATGCAGATCTAAAGTCCTCAAACCAAACACAATCTCAGCAATCAAGGCCGTTGCCTATGCCCATCCACATGAAACCTTCTCCCAGGCATCACGTTCAATCAAACCCTTGGCCACACAATTATGATTCAATTTAAGATTACTTTTTTCCAATTCACTCAAGGTTATTGGAATTTATCTATCTGTATATCCCTGCTAGATACGCACACACAGCGCCCTGCATGTATTTATTTCTAAACAGGAGTCAGAGGGCAAGGTTGCTTGTGTCCCTGAAGCGGTTTGGGATTCTGCATCATGCTGGACGGCACCTGGGTTGGTGGGCACACACTACTCATCTTCTCACAGATGGAAGACATCATTATATCGCTGCTGCAGGGATAAAACCAACAACCTTTCAGTTTTTAGTCAGCCTCTCTACCTTTAAGCTAACCTACCACCCAAAACATACTCATACACCAAATGAATTCCAAGTAAGAGCGGCCTAACTACGGTAGACACGCCAAATCTGCTGCAAATGTTGTGGTTTAAAGAGTGAGATTTAACAAACTGCAATGTGACTTGTGGTTTTGTGTACATTTATACATCAATTATGCTAACCATGAGTAATCATAGGGAACAAGTTGTGGAATTTGGGAGCAGGTCCTGCCAAATCAGCTATTACTGTCAGTATTCAATGGATTATGGTTAAATGTTTCCTATATGTTTAGTTTTACAATATAGCCTAATATAAAAATGTGCTACATATTAATAAACACATAGATTAATGATTGCATACAATAACAGGGGTGACAATAATGCCATGAATGAGCCATGTGATATCTGACATTGTTGGAAGATCTAGCAAGCACATTGCATAGAGAGCATGTACTGTAAGACAGGGTGCATTTTTTTGCATAAAGTAACACGTTTCTCATTGTCAGACATCATTTCCTGGGCCGACGTCGTCGCAAAAACAATTGAAACCTTGTGTTCCAAAGGGACATAAATCAGACAGGCCATAACAGTGCATATCCAAGTTTTGTCCACTCTGGGCTTTCAGTCAGAGGGATGTTTCAACAGAGCATGGTAATCATTCTGCCATTTCACAACCCTCAATCAGTCAATTGATGCCAACAGCGTTGAGCAGTGCATGCAATTAAGACCAGAGTAACAACAATGTACAATTCTCACACACAATCACACAACAACCGGTCATTAAGAGGGAGTTACAACAGGCTGTTTGCCAATCCTGGGTTCCCTAATACTAGCTCCCTGATAATAGTTAAGCTTTAGTGTAGCTTACTTGCACAAGAGAGATAGGAGCTTTGCATAAGGTGAAAAGACAAACAAGTGATTAATAATAGTTACACAACATGAATGAAACATATATATTTATATAAAACAGTTTTTTGTTGTGAAATGTGGTTGTGTGTACTTTTATGCACAATGTTTTCTCAGATGGATGGCTTGCTGGTTCATAATCTTCCCTATGGTTTTCCATTTTATGCAGTAAGTACTAACATTTTTAATCAAATGCACAACACTATTAAATTCAGGTGATTGAGGTTACCCATTAAAAACCCTGGATAATGAATATATTAGTTCTCAGCCTCATCAGGCGTACATGGCCCCTTGGACTGCAGGGTCTACCATCTAATCACTGTCCCTTAATGAAACAATGTCAAATATTGTGGTGTTATAACGATGCCAGCAAAGTATTTCTCAAGGACAGCGAGAATGATGTTGCTCTGACCAATGCGGGTTTGACTGATTTCATGCTTGCGTTCTGCAACCTTTGCTGTAAATACTGCACCACTAGTAACTTTAGCAGCCGATTAAAGAGCAGACCATTTCTTTTTTAATTCATGGACTGACCGCTTGTCTGTTTTAGCTGCAATTCCTCTGCTAAGCAATCCAAATCATGTGGTTTGTCTATCTTCCATTTCGGACACTAAAACCTCAACTTTCGTTTCCACGTCTTGTCTTTCCTCTTCACATAGCCTTGGCTCAACTAAAGCCATAGACATTGTGAAGCTGCTGCTTACAGTGTTTAAAGAGTATGTTTTTTGCTGTTTAAGTTTAATCAGGAATGTGTGTATGTACAACTTCTGAATACAAATTTGGTAAGTGTGTGTGAGAACCTTTTAAAAATTGTTCTCAAGAATTAGCTTAATTTTTTTTCTACACATCATCATTGGAAAAATGAGGCCCTGGGACTCAAGGGAAACACTCAAAAGGACGGCAGGTAGCCGTGGATCACTTGCGGTGGACTCCTTTGGTCTTTGTACAGTAAGTGATTTCTTTGTGCGAACTCTCATAGCAAAGACACATTTCCATATCGAAAAGATGATTAGGGAGGACAAAGACAGGCAAGTGAGGAGTATAAAGAGAGGTACAAAGCAGAAAGCAGCCTTTGTATTTCCCTCAGAGGGCCCTCCCCCTGGCTCTGATCCCTGCCTCTCCTTAAATCAGAGATAGCTGCTCTGTCCATCACAGTCCCCCAGAGAGGCTCTACCTGTCACTCCGCACGAGGATGAGCTTGGAATCTGCTCTCCTGTGTCCCCCGGAGCATGCACAGGCATTCAAACAAACAAATCAACACACACACACGCATATACATCCACAGGACACGGGCACACATCCACACACACACACACACACACCAAAAAACTAAATATGCATCTGAGTTTGAAATTTGGTTCTGTACTAGAGTTAAAGGAAAGGGAAACCAGCTCCTGTTCTTGCTGGTCTAACCCATCAGATGTTTCTGGGTCTGAAATCTATTCAGTATATAAACAATGCAAACAGTATGTAAGATCCATATTAACCGTACTGTATACTGTAGCAAGCAATATGAAACAAAAACAAATCAATACTGCATGTTACAGTTGGCTGCATGACAACTTCAATATACTAGATTTATACTGTAGCCCATATGATGCTACTTACTAGCGCCAGCTTGTTTTCTGTCATTGCTTATTTTTACCATCAGTCATGTCAAATAGCATTATATGTACAGCTTTTTTTGATGTATTATTTTCTGGTTAGTGTTTTCAATCAAACCCAGAAAATCCATCCTGGCATTTTCAGTATACAATGTGATGCTGGAGAAAAAAAAACTGCCTGTACTGCACTGTACAACATAGGGATGTTCACGGAAAATCGCTGATCGATTTATTGTTTGTTATGTATCATGTCGATTAATGACTTAAACGACTTTTTGAATTGCGTCATCGTGCATAACAACAACATACAACATACAAAACATACAAAGTTAACTTCATTTCTCGCTCACTGACAAACACACACACATACACACACGCGCACACACACAAAGACAAAAAGGTGAATCTGAGATGCTGAATGCTCTGATTGTTCACCTGCACAGCACTACAACTTCCCTGAATCTTTTAACACTGAGCGTGAGTGATATCCTCTAATGATGCCCTACCGAGGACCTCTCGCGTATCAATGGAAAATCACACAAGCTATTTCCAATTACCAGTGCATATTCTCTTCGCTGACTAAATATGCAGTCGATCGCAACCATTCAATTTTTTATGGCTTTGAAGTACTGGACGCGTTGTTTTCGCCTTATCCACAACCTTGTGAGAATTCAAAGGAATACAAATATTATTCTCCACCATCTGTCTTTATTATTTGCACCAACATTTTCAAAATCATAAATCTCCCTTCCTCCTCCTGCCACTCCCTCTTCTCTCCATCATTACACTTTTGTCATTTCAGTATCGTATAGTACCTGCAATGGTTATTTTGGTCCAAAAAGCTTATTGTCTTGATTATTGCAATTCAAATAAGATTACGGATTAAAGATTCATTTTAATATTTTTTGGTATTATATATGTTTTGAATAAAATGTATGACATTGATGATTGACTTGATACTGAAGTAAAAACTAAAGTCACAGCACTGGTTGTATGAATGAAAGAGGAAACAATTGCATGTAATAATATATTAATTATTAATGGGATATCATGGATCCAGTGCATAAATTACTGCACACTTTCAGCATGATCTCATATTGCCTATGGCCTCAAGGTCAGAGTGGTGTGTCGTATCTAAGGTCAAAGTGATATATCTTACTGTGATGCGTTCACCACTGTCTAAGCTGGTCCCATCTTTCCTCCAGGAGATGGTGGGTTCAGGATGCCCGCGGGGCGGCTGGCACTCCAGCACTGCAGGCTCGCCCACCACCACCATGACATCCACTGGGTTCTGCCTGAAGTCGTCACGCAAAACTGTGAAGCAGAGAGAAGAGTAGAGCAGTCAGTGGAGTGGCATTTAACGATGGTTAATGATTTGACAATGAGAATATTCCAATTAAAATGTAGATGGTTTTAATCAGAATGTTTCACAATAATAAATATTATAATAAGAGTATTCATGCCGTAACTAATACATATGAAGAATAATATTTTCTGACTAATGAATGGTCGTTTGGATGTATACCATAATAACTCAAGTAAGTCTGTCCATCACATTTTTCATGAGTAGCACTTGCCCAACTCTTGCTCAAAAATACCTTCATTGTGTTGAGTTGTTAATGTCATATAGTCCAGTCTTAATGCCTTTTGCACCTCAACAAGTGTCAATATTGTATAACGTACAAGACAGTTAGATGGGAGCAACAGAAATAGCAGGGTAGTGATATGACGGCAGTCTATGACAGGAAGGAAATGATTGACATTAATTTAGTGTATATGAGGAGCCAACAAGTGATAGATTGATGTAGTCAATAATTTTTTTTTCAAACCTTTTTTTCAACAATGCATATTAACAGCATAATCAATTATTCTTACAATGTTATACTATATTATTAGCATATTGAATGCATGTCAATGAGTAGGTTTACAGTACATGAACACTAATAATTACATTGTACTCTGATTAAGGCAATACTCCAGCTGTAGCAATTATGAAAATGTAAAGTCTGATTATTTTAATCAGAGCAAGGTAAGCTCTAAATAACAATGCAGCTTAACACTATCCACATAGAGGTTTAACATAGAGGTTCAACATAGAGGTTCAACATAGAGAGATTCATACCAGTTTTTCAAAATTTTACATGCCTGTTTTTAATGTATATACTGTATATCAAGCTTTAGTGGGCAAATTAGTGAGAGCCTAGCATGTCTTCAATCAGCAACTTCTGAGAATTAGGTTTACTCTTTATAATTTATTACCCATTCTCTCTCGCTTATAAATGTATTTTATTGTACTGTTTTTTTTAATGAGCACTGCAATATACCTGACAGGATCTGCTCTCAGGGCTAGTCAGGGGCCAATTCCCTTATACTCTAACTTAGGGAATGAGGACTATTGAGACTAGCTGCTGAGAAGGCAACTCCTGGCTGTCTTAATGGCTGACAGTAATGAAGACGAGAAGCTACACGACTACAGAGCGGCCCAGAAAGGTGAGATCCAGAGAGCTACACTGGGAGGAAATGGAAAACTACCACAGCAATTTCTCATCTTTCCACATCTACTGGCCTGTGCACAGACAGAGAGAGCTGGGAGCCAGGGGCCGAGCTGCAAACAAAGAAAATGTGCGTCCACACCAAGAAGGCCAATAGCAGAGGGTGTTTTCTGGTGGCCACAGGCAGCTCCTTCCTGTCTCCACTGCACAGCCTCAAGCTCCAAACATCATAAGGAGGAGCGAAGTTGTGATTACTGGCAGGGGAGTCAAACCCCCCCACCCCCCACCCCCTCCCAAAACATTTAAAACATAAAATTAAATGTTCACTGAGGCAAAAAATTGACTGGGATAATCTGAGAGCTTTACACACAAGTATGACCCAGTGTAAAATTGAAAGGAGGAGATGAGAAGTGAAAAAAAGAGCCAGCAAGTAAGATTAGGGAAAGCGAGAAAGTGTAGCACAGAGGTGACAATCGCAGACGATGGAATAACAAGGAACGAGTGAGCGAGAGAGAAGTGGGGGTACGATGGGAATGAAAGCAATCTTCCGTTCCATATCGCTGAGCAGATTCCTGCTCCTGATGGGCCTGAACAACATGTGCTAATGTAAACGCCTGCGCATGAGTGACTGCTGTTAAGCATTTCCAGTCTTAAATTACAGGGGGTTTAGAACCTGAACAGGCCCGGGGAGCCGAGCCAACGCGGAGCGAGCGGCGCAGCGGAGCTCAGTAGAGCCGAGTTGGGGTGAAAAGACAGGAAACAATGAGGAAAAGGCATAATCACTCCCAGATGGCGGCAACCCATTCACCCCTGGCTACGGAATTGTACATAACGCAGGGCAAGCGGGCCGAGATGCCTGATGAGCACCATGGATATGGGAGAACAAATTGGGATGACCCTCTAATTGGAAGCATTGTGGCCCCCGCATCTCTTTGGGCTCCACTCTGCTGCTATGCCCCTCTGATCCTCTGAGCTGGGTTGCGACTGGCTGACTGCAGTTCGCCGAGTGCTGATGGGAAACAGCTGTCTGAAAACCCCTCCCCCCCCCCCAACCCCCCACCCCTCCTATGTCACATGATAAAAGGCATTCCTCGTGGGACACAAAAACATGGCTGAGGTTACTCTAGACAGGAAGAAAGTGGAACCATGACAACTGTGTGAGCGAGTGTGTGTGTGTGTGTGTGTGTGTCTGACTGATATTATCTGATAATTCAAATAGCAATACATTACTCCACATTGGGTCACACATCTGTTTTTACTATTGTGTTAGGTCTAAATGTCTCTATAAGAACTGAAAGCTTGGAAAAGTGATGAATTGTTTTCCCAAACCCCTGGGTTAAAGATTTATTTTTAGTGATATGGTGAGAGAGATTTAGTGTAAGAATTAAAACAGGGAACTAGTGATAAGGGTTAAAGGTAGGGTAAGGGTTAAGAAATGAAGAGAAGTGAAGAATGTCCTCACAAGGGTGTGTGTGTGTGTGTGTGTGTGTGTGTGTGTGCGTCTGTGTGTGAATGCATGTTCTAAAATTGTGCACAGTAAGCACACAAATAATCTGGAACATGTGTTTAGAAAAATGTTTTTTTATGGCTTCTGAAAAAAAATATTTGCTTATTAAATTATTACAGTAAGAAATGATGCATGCATGGCTTACAAAACCCAAATATGTTAAGATTGTTCTCTCCCTTTCTGTTTCTCAATAGTCTTCACTTCCTCCCACTCTTTTGCATTATTGCCTCTCTTCTTCTCATCTATCAGCTCCATGCAACTCTAACATCCTGCTTATCAGTAAACTTATCCCGACAATCTGCTTCCTTGGAGTGCTGCTGCTGACGCCGCTGTGCATCCCCAAATCCCTCAAGCCAGCAGCGTCCGCGAAGAGGGAAACCTCACTGACTGTGCTCTACCCAAATAGCCAAATAGTCGTTCGTTCATTCATTCATTCATTCATTCATTCAGTCTTTCTTTATACAAGGGGTACAAACAAACACAGATGTGCCTTATACACATGACACTATTTTAAAAGCAGAGTATTGTAATATAAATCGTTTTACAGAGTTTAATGCAACTATTAAGTTATAAAACACAAATAAGAATGAAAAGTATACCAAAAATAATAAAAAAAACAACACTAAAGCAAAACAAATATGCTATATATAATATATATGAGAATGACAAGTACTCAAATACAATACACTTTAATTGTAGAATCTAAATGAACAGGGTACCAACTTTTAAAACTTACAACAAATCTGTTACTCAGTTTATTATTGTTTTCCTGTCTTCTCCCTTACTTGTGTATCTGAATTGTCTACTGTTAAACTCATGCAAAATCAAGTGTCTTTTTGGTTTATCACTACCTTCTTTTTGATTTCATTAATGACACTAAATGTTATCAGATATGCAATTAAAACCCTAACCCTAAGTGAACAAATGACATACATTGTGATACTTATTTTAAAGTTATGCAACACCCAGTGCCTATATGCAAAACAGTAATGACTCCCGTAGAGTGAACGACACTCAGTTCCACCACCTTTAGCAATAACTGCAACTAAACGCTTCCAGTTGACCGGTACATGATGGAATTTTGGCTCTGTCTTCCATGAAGAATTGCTCCAGCTGAGTTGAGGATTTTCATGCATAAATTGTTTAGAACAGGTCTAGACTTTGACTCAACCATTTCATAATTTTACATTTCTTGTTCTTCAGCCTTTCTGATGTAGACTTCCTCACAGAGAGATGGTTTGACAGTCTCCTCTACCGTTCTGTGATACACAGCAGAATTCACAGTTCCTTCAATGATGGCAAGTCATCCAGTAGCCGATGTTGCGCAACATGCCTTAACCATGAAATTACCGGAGCCCATGTCGGCCAAAAAGTTCCATTTGTGACTCATCTGTCCATAGAACCTTGTTCCCGATGGGTTTCATCCAGCTGCCTTTTGGCAAACCTCAGACAAACATTCATCCTACTCTGGCAAAATGATTTCTTGCATGAAGGTAAAATTAACTATTCAATATTATTATTAAGTTATGGGCTATCTTAAAATCCTAAGATAAAAAACAGTCAAATTTTAATGGATAAACATCTATAATTTGGAAATATTTAACTATGACCATGAGGAAACAATGTTTCATGCAAAATGGATAGCATTTTAGAATCAAATCAAATGCTTCATATGAATGTTTTTTTCTTAAATCATACTTGGCTGTGATTGGGTTACATCTCCACTTGATTTTGCAGTTTTTCACAGTTTCAAAAGGCACGCAGACTATTTAGAGACTCTGTCCTCTAACTGTGCAGCCTACCTCTACGACTAACACAGTGATGCCATCCCACCTCGCCTGTACAACTGCAGCTTTGCACCTCCCGCTCTCTTCTTCTCTCCCTCCATCTGATCTCTCCAGCTGGGAATCTCACAGCCCACTTCAAAGCAGCAGCCCTTGGCCTCGGTGCCCTGGATTTGATTGTGTCTGACTGTTGTTAGTCCTCTGGAGCCTGAGTCAGAGCTTGAGGAGCCTACTGCAGCGGAGCACCAATAATCCTCTCCGCGCAGGCCAACCGGGCCAAGCAAGAGCACATTCTAACCCCACAAACAGGGCCGGGATGGAGCGCACACAGTAGCCTTATCACACCACATCACTGCATGAGATGTAGCCAGAGGGGCCTTTTGTAGCCACATCCAAAGCTAAACCCAACTCGTCCCTCTGTTTTGTCTTTTGTTTTGTCACACTGCTTTTATGGACTGTAGATCCCCAGCACAACTACCACTATTTTGGCACAGCAATCTTCTGAATGTAACAAAGGCATCGCTTCTATAAACGTACTGATTGTCTGATATCAAGTAGCCAAGATTTGCCAAAGCCAGGGCAATAGCTGTGTATGTCACTGCCTCCAACTCATGTCATACAGTAGAACAACAGAATTAGCAGTCAGAGAGTCTTTAAAAGGGTAATAAATATTAGTATTGAGTTTGTTTCCTAACTCCATTGGGTATTAATGCCTCTCTATACCACTGACAGATTTATAGCTTCATGCAGTAGAAAGTAGATCATTTTGGCATGATACAAGTATCATCAGTGTGATGGGTGTCATATTTTCTGTCATTAATGTGAGTGATTACACATACACAGTAAGCTGTCTGGGTCTTGCTCAAGTTTCTATAAATACTGAGGATATAATTTATCAGAGCTTCTACCAAAATAACAAAAAAGTCCCTATGGAACACATGACAGTGTAAACAAGCCTTCGGGGTAAAGACGTCATTGCTGGCTCGGAGTGCTACTTGAAGAATTAAGAGTGCAACCGCATTTTTTAGTCTCAGCAGTTTCTGAGCATAATAAGCATAATTAGCTGCCAATTGCATGATGGGTAGAGTTTTCTTCAGGGGAAAACTTAGATAACAGGGGAGACTTATAAACAGTCTGTGAGACTCATCACAGTCCTCCATAGCCGGATCTCGTCTCATGGGTCAGAAGGGTTTTGTGTGTGTTTGTCTTTGGCTTCCCACATCAGTCTAATAACAACATCTAAATCCAATGAGTTGGAATTACCCTGAATAACAGAAGAGTCTTAGTCCTTTTTGATCCCTTTGACTATTAACAAACACATACATGTTTTCATCAATTAATCAATAGTCCTGACAGCTCATACACACTGGCCCCTTCTAAAAAGTTCAACACTGACCAGAAGAAAATGCAAAGTTCAAATGAAAAGTTCCCTGGAAAAATAAGTTTAAAAATTCAGAATGAACATCTGGCAGAGCATCAACCCGCTCTCTGAAAAGATTGCCCGAACTCTCATTGTTATTCCCTATAGGTCTGATTCTGGTATTTTACTTACAGTATATTTTATCAGACCATCTATTTGATATTGTTTACATACTAGAATGGAAAGGGAAAAGAGGCATACACTGGAATTATGGTTAGCACTCTGTTCCATGGCACTCTGGAATAAAACCGCAGTAAAACACATTATTCCAAGAGTAAGTAGTAATAACTTAAGTAAAAATAAGTGCTGGCATCTATTACAGTGCCCTGAGGTCTTAATGGTTCTCAATGCCTCAAAAACATTCATTTCAGCTCAAATACAAGCCAGTCTTCTTTGACTAAAATATCCCAGAGCAGTGAGTTGAAAATATAATTCCCAATGGTAACCTCAAGAAATACAGATATCCTTCAACCCCAGCAGAGATGAAATCCTTGCCTTTTCTCACAATCTATCTCCTGACCTCTCCCTCCCCCTGCCTCCCTGTTTCTATCCACCCCCCCCACCCCTCCTCCTCCTCTTCTCCCCCCTCTTCCTCCTCCTCCTCCCTGCTCTCACAGAGCTGCAGTCTGGAGAGACAGAGAGCTGCAGGAGAAACAGCTGCTCCACAGATAAACCAATATGTGCAGCTCATGTATAGGTGGTCAGACAGCCAGACATGCACACACACACACACACACACACACACACACACACACACACAGGAGGTCCAGTGGGCCCTCTACCGCTATGCAAGCACATACCCAAGCCCATAACATAATATGTGAACTGCAGTGAAGCAAATCCAATAAAAGAATGAAGGTCCCGTACATACAAATTAGGATACATGCATTAGCTCAGACTCATAACTGTGCCACCTGAGATTTCTAGAAACACACAAGCATCCAGAAGACACCACACACTGCTTATAAAGGAAACAGAAATTCCATCTTGTCCTCCCTGAGCTCCCGTATTTGAATTTCATTTTCTGCAAAGAAATCATTACTCAAAAAAGTCCCAAGGCAAACAGATTTTTTTTTGCATGCAGGGCCATAAATCCACCTTATGTTTGGAGAGCCAATTAACTCAACACAGGGGCTCACTTACTGGGCTAAAGCCCCAGGTTATATTATTTGTTAAACCACGTCTCACTCTTTAACTTTTTTCTTTCATTCCTCTCTCTCTCTCTCTCTCTCTCTCTCTCTCTCTTTCTCTCTCAGGTTCAGAGAGCTTCCCTCAGTAGGTAAATCTGTTCTCAGGCGTAAAGGGCCATACCCATTATTTTCATGGACATATTTAAATCCATAGGAAAGTTAGCCACTGTCAGCCACTGACAGCTAAAAGGAAAGTGTGAAGAACATGAGTCTGGCAGAGACAGTGATGGTGGATGTGCATGGGACATACACATGACCGACCTGTGAGAAATCGTTCTCTTTGGCTTATTGCAGGGAGAGAGAGAGAGAGACAGAGAGAGAGAGAGAGAGAGAGAGAGAATGGCTCCCTGTACCGGTTCATCGGTTCTTGGATGTTCTGACACTCTAATCCCGTTGATGTACGTGCAGAGCAGATCATTCGTGAGGGGCAGACATTAAAACCAGCTAAAAGGGTTGTGTAACCTCCATTTTAATCTCCTCCACTCATCCCGTCCCTCTGCACCAGGGAAGAGACAGGAGAGAGGGAGAAAGAGAGAAAGTGTGAAGAGAATAAGAGGAGGGCAGATACAGAGAGACAGATGGAGAAGTGGCAGATGGGGAGAATTAGCGAATTGGCAGAAGAACTGGACTAAATAGTAGTTGGACGGTTCTGAGAAGGTCAGGTAAGTTGTCAGTCACACAAAAGTACACAAGGTTGACTTTCAGTTCCTGTGATTGCCTAAACATTCTCGCATTTCTCTCACTGTCCATCTGGCAACAAAGTAGAGGAAAACAAACCATCAAAAAAAAGTATTTTCAAACACTATTTGGCCCAGGTCTGACTGGCTGTAGGCTAAAGTGTGGAAAAGAATCTGGCACTACCTCAGTTCTCAGGATGATGGTCATGAGTACTAAAATAATCAGATTTTGCATGGATAGTGTGGGTTCAAAGAGAGCAAACAGCGAGAAAGAGGTAGCAGTGACAGATCAAAAAGGCTGGAATACTAAAACTCCATCTCTGATACTTTCGCTATGACTCCTTAGATTTCACCAGTCCAATAATATATTATTCACCAGAGCAGGGGGGGGGGGGGGATGTGAGTGGAGGTGTAAAGAGATTAAGTTGTGTTTGGAGATTTAAGACCCAGTACTGTGGACAACTTTATGAACTGTAGAGATTTTCATCAACTATAGGGAAGGTCAAGAGTTTGAGTACGAAAATGATAGACCTACGCCTATAGCTACACATGCACACAAAAACAGACACGTGCATACACACACACATACACTTGCCCTTTTGTTTATGGGCTGCATTGATGGTGTTTTCATTGAAAACATTCCCACACATAACTTATGGTCATTTCCTCTGTGGCAGGTAGAGAAGTCTGCTGTTAACTAATGCAAGAGCTCTGTCCTTGGAAAGCCGTCACTCAGACAATAATACATATTGCATGCAGCTGCTGTGTAGCCTTTACATCAAATTGTATTTTCTCAATGGAGACAGGTAGCAAAGGATAACACACAGTGAAAATATTGTACCAAACTGAAATATTGCTTTGACTGTGTGGTATATAATGTAGTATTACTGTAGGTCAACAATGTGTTCAGCTGAGGCCTGGGAGTAATGTGTCTCACTGGATAGGTTACTTTATATATATATATCTGTGTGGATTTTATGTAACTATATATAACCTATCTTATTAGCTACTGTAAGTCAATAACCTGCCAGTAAAGAATGTCTGCTTCTTTACATTTCAATCCCCACTTTTCTTCTCCTCCTCTCCACCTCCATGTTCTCTTTCCCTCTTTCCAACGATCGGCTAATAATTCTACTCGCTACTTCTGGCAATCTTATTACTAGCCGGACTGTTCTCACACAAGCTTTTCGTTTATCCTGGCTCTCTCTCTTTCTCACCCCTTCCCAAATGTACATGGCGAGAGAGGGGGGTATTGGATCTGCATGCTGTTATTCGCAGTGTGCCAGTGCTGTGATTGTGAAAGAGAGAAACTCACAGTGAACCGCACAGAGTTTTGCCACAATGGAAATCGCTAAGTTAGATTTCCATCCTTGCCCCAACATCAAAGCTCCCTACCTTCTGCACAGACTAACAAACAAAGCAGCGGTTCAACAGCCATTAATAAGCCGTGACCACAGGCCTCTTACCCACACACACAGCCAGCCACTCCAGGTACAGGAACAACAGACCTGACCCTGAATGCTTCTTTAATTATTCCAAACAAAAGTGGAATTCCTGCCTGTATGAGTGATAATGGAGGGTGAAAGAGCAACAACTGAAACTGCAGGATGGATGACACTAATGAGGGAGAGGGAGGGAGACGCAGAGAGGTGTGTGACAGCGAGACATGGTGTTGACAGTAGCAGGCTGAAAGGCAGGTAGTCTACAGCCAATAGCTAGGGGAGTGTTGAACTCGAAGCAGAGTGACCTACATACTGAGATTCGTACTAACAACTACCTGCCCGTAGGGACCTGACCTCCTGCAAGGAGAAGGGATGG
>NC_136007.1:22781288-22816288 GCF_048128805.1 Centroberyx gerrardi
CCTAGACTGGTAAAATGAGTCCCGGGTTCAAACCCCCTTGTCAGCATGCATCCACCCTGCTGAAGTGTGCTGGAGCAACACACGTAGCTGACCCTGACCTTTGACCTCTCTGTGGAGGGAGAAAAGCGAAACAAGAATTTCCCTATGGGGATCAATAGAGTATCACATTATTATTATTATTAAAAAATTAACTCGGCTGTATATCTGATGTTATATAGATGGCGGTGGGGGAATGCAGTGTTCCAATACCGCACAATGGAGAGACACACAAACACAAACACAAACACAAACACACACACACACACACACACACACACACACACACACACACACACACAGGAGTCAGCAGGCAGGCTGCTTAACATGCAGTCCGTCTCCAGGCTTGCCGCTGTCCCGGGCTCCTATTGGCTCTGAAGCAGTTTGCTTCCACTGCAAATTTAGACTGCTACTAGGTAAACTACAGTCTGCCTGGTGTAAGCGCCCGTTTACACAGTGTCATTAGTTCATTTGTATATGTGTGTGTGTATGTTTCACACACACAAACACTGATACAAACATAAACAGCACAAACACATACACGCATACACATACATGTACATATATGCACATATGCACACACACAGATAGATACACAGACACAAAAATGTAAACACACACACTAAGACACAAATACACACAGACACGTGCAACACACACACCTTTTCCTCTCTCTACATCACAGTTTAAACCTGCTGTACCACACTAGGCTGGTTTCCCTGGGGGCTGCTTTGCTGCTGAGGTTGTGTGAACAGCAGCAGGCTTGACATACATGACAGCTCTAGGTGAGAAACTCCCACAGATAGATAGGACAGACAGAAAGATGGAGAAAGAGATAGAGATAGACAGGAGGCAGGTGGCAGATGTGAGGACCACCAGGGAGAGAAGGATAAGGAGTAAACACACATATATGTATAGGGAGAAGAGAGAGAATATTTATTCTGAGTTACTTCTGTCAAACCTGGGTTCCAACAGTCAAGTAATGAAATGCCAAAAACACCTCAAGGTCTCAAACGAATAATGCCACTGGTGTCACAAAGCATTCTAAAAAAAAAAGATATTTATTTTGCTCTGCACGTGTTCAAAAGGAACTTTGAGCAAGGCTATGCAATCAAAACAACCCGGTCCACTGGGACATCAAAATGTGGAAACCAGTTTGATATTTTCTAATCGATAATCAAACCACGTTCCATTTATTTTAAAAAACCAACGATTTTCAAACTGGGGGGGGGGATACAACTGAAACACCGCATACAGCATTCTCCAGCACACCAAAGAAGTAATCTGCTTTTTGTATGCAGGGCAAGTCGTCCCGCCAGGCAGACATGACTCTGCTCCCAAGGAGAGCTGGAGACAAAACTACACTTCCCTTGAATGTAACACTTATCTATGTACACCATCGGACATTGCTCCCTCCATCTGTGCTACAGACATGCTATCTCTCTTTTCTTCTCTCTCTCTCTCCCTCTCTCTGCAGACTCGCTATCAGGGGTTCGCTCTCCTTTCTTCTCGCCTCCTACTTGAACTAAAAGAAATGAAAGAGAGAGAAAGAGAGCGAGCTGAAACCTACAGGGAGCATGTTCAGATCTACTGATGGGGCTTGTCATATTAAACTTTACACACTCGCATACACTCTCTCTCATGCTCACACACACACACACACTCGGCTATAAGACCAAAGAGAATCTTCTAGAGGGCCCTGCTGATTCTCTTTGAAGTTTCTCCACCCTCTGGTCATTAATAATGCGGCCTCCATCATCGGTCTTGGCTCAGTGAACCAATAGCGCTACCTCTGGGAGAATTCACCACCACAGGACCTGCACTCAATACAAGGGCCAAGAACACCTCTAATTGTGTGTGTGCGTGCGTGTGTGTGAGTGTGCGCGTGCGTGCGTGTCTGTGTCTCTACTAGTACTTGAACATTAGCTGAATGCTTGCAGTTGCCACAGTTGTCAGTCCATGTCAGTACATGAGTTGTTACTCTCTGTAAGTATGTCAGTTGTTAGTACATGCTAGTACATGTTAGTTACGCAATTACTAGTTGCGAATACATTTTAGTGCATCAGCTGTTAGTATATGAGTTGTTCATTCCTCAGTTGTAGGTACATTTTAGCACATTAGATGTTTGTACATGACAGTACCTCAGTAGTTAGTGCATGTTAATACATCAAGTGTGAGTACATGTTAGTATATCAGATGCTGCCATTGTGAAAGCACTTTTTACTGCATGCTTGTTGAACTACTGCTGCATTTTGGCTCCCTTCACAAGATGAAATGTTTGGAAAAATCAGCTTTTCAATCTCTTCAGCTGTCATATGTTATAAAGAATAGTCTGGCAATTAGTTGGTTGGGAAACACTAGAGTTTTGTGTTACCATATACTAATTTGGTTCTACTGTATAATATTCAAGAAAGAATTGTCTGCAGTACTAATGCAAGATAAAACCATGAGTGGGCACTTTTACAATGTCTACCACCGAATATCGCATTAGTTACTAGCACACAGTCAACTGTAAGGCATGGCCTTTACTGTAGACTTGCTATACAGCCATACATCCCTCATTCCAGCTCATTATATGGCTATAATATCTGGTCTTTATACACAAGGACAGCGCCTGGAGACAAGAGAGAGAGAGAGGAGGATTATTGGAAGTCGATGACCTGTCACAGCGAAGTGCTTCTGATTGGCCCCATTCTCAAGGTCGCCTTGACGACTTGGCTGACGGACAGACAGTTCATCTTTGCTAACAAGGGGACAGGCCATGTGGGCACACACACACACACACACACACACAATGCACAGGTCCACACGTAGGACACAGGGACTGCCAGCTTTCAGCGCTCAACATTTGGCAGGCTATTCAGCCACCAAAGTCAGACATGAGCCATGGCGGAGGATGAGGAGAGAGTAAGAGAATGAGACAGACAAGAAAAGAAGAATAAAGAAGACAGAACAACAGATAGGGAGAGAGGAAAAACACAGCATACAGGGATTAAGGAATAGAGAGCAAAAGGTAGTGGTGCGCAGCAAGAGAGTCCACATTTGTTAACTGTCGGATTACATGTCAAACGCTTGTTTGATTCAGTACACTTGTGTTTCTATTTGCATCCATTCATCAGGAGTGAACAGAGGGCGCTTCACTGTATATGAACAAGCCTGACAAATTGACTTACTTCGATTAAACCAATATACAGCAGATCACAAATCCTTTGAACGAGATCCAGTTAAATCATATGAATGGATAGGAGGACGAATGGAAAGGTGAAAGGAAGGAGGGGAGGAGTGAGGAAGGAACAAGGAAGTAGAAAAGCAGTAGAGCAGGTAACTGGTATCTAGTATTAACTGGTATCTGGTCGTGGCTGGAGAAATCCCTCCGCTGCCTCACCAGGTAATTAAGGGGCCGCAGCACAAACAGCAATCAAAGCAACTACCTTGGGTGCTGTGAAAGGCTGATTGTTGAGGGAATATGAAACTAGCTGCTTTCTCATTCATTTGAACTAGCATGGTAACCTACTGTACATCCAACATATGGTCTGTCTCGGCAATAAAGACGACAGAGGGATCTGACTATAATAACCGGGGCGGCTTGAGTTGGATTCTACCTCGTTTGCGCTGCATAAATTAACAGACACTTCACAGGTACATGCTGCTGAAAATTGCCATGTGAGTAAACACACACATGAACAAACACCCACCCACCCTTTCTCATCCTGACAAAGCCAGGCCATTTGCTCATCATGCGAACAGTTGCTTATCGATGCATAATTTAGATCTCTATAGTCTCTATAGACTACAACCCCTCACCCCTCAAACGCTGCACTCGCTCACAATTTTTTATATCTTTTTTTCCATCTCTACTTCTTTCCCTCCCTCGCAGTCTATGATCTATTCCTTGATTTGGTTGAGCAAAATCCCCAAAACAGCTTAAGTTTACAAGAACCTGACACAGCGCTGTGTGCAGGCATATGCCAGCTCCCTAATACACACACACACAATCACACACACAGATCAGACTTGTTCCGATCTGTCGGTGATAAGTATTCTCTATGAGGAGCAGTCTGGGACCGACGGTTCTTATACAGACTGAACGTGCCTTGCTTTTAAACACACATACACACACACATACACACTGAGAGAGCTTCTGTCCTCCTCTCTTGAACTCATCCTCTCCATTCCGGCTTTATACATTCTTGACTCTCATCTCTCTCTCTGCATTCTCCTCTCCCTCCGGTGCTGTATGTTAAAAGGTGAGACCCGTCCCTGCCTCTCAGTCCCGGCAAGCAGCATATCCAAGAGGATAATCCCCCTGCAACCTCTCACAGGCTCCGATACTTCAAAAGAAACTACCTACATCGCCTCAACTACATGGGCTAGAACACATGAACACACACACAAACACACGGAGACAACACTGAAGACACAGCCACATTCCATTTAAGGTCCCAAATCAACACCGCACAAAATCAAGACAAAACCATACAATGCATATGTATCCAAATGCCTATCAGATATGCCAACATCCCAAATCTGTTTCATAGAATATCTGACAGCTGATTAATTACTGTCCTAACTTCACAGCAAACACACTGCCAGACTACTGTAGCATCCAAGACACAGACATCCAACCCATAGAAAAACAACAGAAAAACAGCGATCCAAGTTGTCTGAATGGAACGGCGGACGCTCATATCATGCAGTTGTTACCGTATGTGCAGTTACAACACAGTCTGAGGACCAGTAGCACCTCCATATCCCTCTTCTCCTCTCTCCACTCTGTGCTCCAGCTCAATGCCTCCCTTCTCAGCCCGAGAGAGAGAGAGACAGACAGAGAGAGAGGAAGAAAGAGAGAGCGTGCGTGTGTGTGCGTGTGTGTGTGTGTGTGCGCTCACACATGCGCCAGTTTGCTTCCCAAAGCCCGCCACTGCATACACAAGTAGAAGGGGCAGGGCTGGAGTCTTAAAGCACCAAGACAGCCACAGACAGACAAACAGACAGAGACACAGAGACACAGAGACACACACACACACACACACACACTTACCCTCCATTGTGACAATTGTGGTACAGTCCCTGGAATCTTTAGGACCTTTTACTTTGAGGTTCTGAAAAAAGAAAAGAGTGGATTAATCAATTTCATTTGTCACACACACACGCAATCACGCTCACACACACACACACACACACACACAGGGTAGTGCCCCGTACTGGCTTGGCTGAGGGTGACAGAACTAATGAAGAAGTATTGGGCCACTGCAGCAGACTCAGACAGCTGGATGGGTACAGCCAGTCTGTACCTTACAACCTTCACAACTTTAACTTACAATAAATCACATTTACATCCACCCAAACACACACTTCTACGGTGTGTCCGTGAACTAACATTAATCAAGTGAAGGGTTTGGTTCCAAAAATGCTGCGTATTTTGATAATAAACTGCTACCTGGACTTGAGGATTTAATATTTCAAAATAACAGATGATTCTGTCCTCTAAAGTGCAAATATTTTGCTCAGAGGTTTTAAGGTAGCTAATACCTTCACAAATATTACACAATGAGTTCTACTTTCATGGTAGCAATCGTTATATACATGCAGGTGTCATGTTATTTAAATGGTGGATAGCTGAAACACCTCTATTCTTACAAGTATTTTGAGACGAATGGACTACCTACACATAAAGCTTACACATATAGTTCCCAACATTACAGCCAATTGAAACAGCCCGCTCAGCAGTTAAACGTTCTAGGTGTAGCATATTTAAATATTGATGTTTCATTGTCAAATTAATTGTGACACCTTGGTATAATTACTGTAGACAAATGAGACCACGGTCAAGACGATTGGTAGCCTCTATCTCACGCTAGTGGTATAGTTAGTGCTGGTGCTTCTCAAAATGAAGACCACATTTCCCATAAGCCCCACTGCTTCCTGTCGCAAAGAGGATGTTCTGGCTACTGAAGGGGAAAGCCGGTAGAGGCTGACAATCTCCTTGGTGATGGTCTTGTTTGTTTACGGTTATTATACTAATGACACAATTAATGCAGCAATGATTCATTTATGTTAAAATGCAGCACCTTTAATTATGCAGCACAATAATACAGTACCAATTACACATTATACAAGTAACAAGAACAGGAAAGTGGGGAACAAGTGATTTATTATATAATCACATTTCTGGTCCAGGTAAAAAGGGTAAAAGATTCTGTTACAATGACCCAAAAGGACCCAAAAGCAGTCAGAATAACCACTGAAGCTAATGAATGCAGCATCTCTGGCATTCAAGCATGTTCTCCTTGTGCCCAAGACGCTCTTTGAGGCTCTTATCAGCTGTGGAGGCTGAACGTACCTCAGAAATCTTCTGGAACTGGTTGTTGGCCTGGCTGCATTTCTCCGCCGTCTCCAGCGCCACCTTGTAGTTGTCCACAAAGGCCTTGTACACTCCCAGCTGGCTGGCCTGCAGCATGTAGAAAGACAGAGAGGATTAGGGATGTTAGGGTAAAGCAGAAACTAGGAGGTGGGAGGGGCACAGAGAGAGACAAAACACTGGCTTTTACTACACTCTAATCGATTTTACTACTGGATTTACTATTACAACACAACATAATCTGTTTGTCATTACTCTGAGTGTGGTAGGAGTAAGCCTTCCTATAGTAAGTACAACCTGCTTATTAAGTCAGGTAACTGCCTTCTTTTATCAATGAGGGCAGACGATAGCGGGTTTTCCCCTGGCATACCTACATTAGATGATTCTATTAGAATTCCTATACAGTTCTGGCAGATGAATTAATTTTTTTTCCCATTAGGATTACGCCTGAAGTGGAGGGATGAAAAGAGTGGTGCAGAACTCTGCTCTATCAGCATACATGGAGTTACCTTAATGCTTATCACACACACACACACATACTGTATGCACACAGCGTAATCATGTTCCCATAATGCCCCTCCACTGGCGGCCCTGATTGGAACAGAGTTACTTTCTCTTTCTCTTTCCCTTCATTAACAGCCTCTCTCTACTGTACTGTATGTGCGTTGTAACACAAGCAGTGGACCGGCAGCGCATGAATATGCAGCATGCTACAGCTACGGTTGAAGGGCCAGGCTGGAGAGCTGACTGCACCCTATTAGAGCAAGGAGATGGGACTCGGCTGAATGGAATTAATGAATAAGACTTGTTAGTTTTGGCTTTGCCCCCCCCCCCCCCATCTTTCATTTCCTCTCCTCCACTTCCCCTCTGGGTGTGAAGTGGCGGGTTGGCTGTAAGAGTGGAGACGTCTTTAAAGATGACGTTGTAGATTCATATATTCTGAGTATGGATGGATGGCAGAGAAATTAAAATACACAAAAAGCCAGTAGTTATTCAGTGATAATAGTCATCTATGAGCAATTCTGACACAAACATACAGCTAGATAATGGGTTAACAAACAAAGTCCGCCAAATGAGTGTAGAGCTGCTTGTTTCCATCTCATTATAACTAATCCAAATATTCCTAACCCTGACTTCAACCTAACTGGAGACCTCGTTATGCCTAACCAAAACCCCAGACAGAAGGGAGAAGCCACCATGTGTGATCACTGAATTTCCAAAGATAGTGATTTTTGACTTGGCAGCTCGGCCCGGAAAGTAAGAGCCAAGCAAAATGACGTGATTGTGGTATTTCATCAATTCATCATGTCCCCCAGACACACTGTGGCTGGCATGAAAACTCTCCAGCTCCATCAGTCACCTTCGAGCAGCGTTTCTAACACAGCGCCCACACTCCAAACAACAAGATCGCAGCTGAAAGCGGCTGGTATGAAACAACAGCCTGTCTTTGAGATGGGAGGTGGGAAGGAGAGGATACAGGGAGGGATGAGAAGAAAAGGAAAAAAAAAGGTGTGAGGGTAGGAGAGAGAGGGAGAGAGAGAGAGAGGGAAGGACAGCGAGAGATAGACGGACAGAGAGTACGGAGTCTGTGTTGACTAGAAATAGCCAGTTTTTAGCTGATAAACATGACTGTAGTCTGGAAAATTAAAATCCTCTCTGAGATGTTGGACAGCAGAAGGTTGCAGCCTAAACCATGTCTGTGTCAATATCTTCAGGGCATTGCAAGGCTCTACAGCTCTTAGTGTAACACACAATACTCCAATACATCTTCCAAGCTCTGTTTTGAATTAACTATGTATTTTGGCTGGTGCCCCACTTGGCTGGTGTCTGTTAAAGCACCATTCATATGCCAATGATCAGTGACAGACAATGAAGACATATGGCAATAAAGGATTATTAACTATATTTAGGCAATGAAGCTGTATCCTACACTTGGGACTGGGATTTCCACAGAGCCATATTAATGTAACTGTTCTCTATTGCACAAATGGAGCACACAAGCACAAGCATAGTATGATTATGATATTAACATAGGCTAATTATGAAATTAAACCTTGACTGTCAACTTATCGGAGTGCAGAAACAACTGGGACAGTTAACCACTCTAGGGGAGACGTGGGCACATTTTAGAACTACTGAATCCAGCTCTCGCCAAACTGATAAAACAAATACCACAAGCCATATAAATAGTAATCACTTATGAATGTAAATTCAAAGTAATTAACTACTGATTACTCTTTCTTTACTTTTCTGGTTACATGAGCTAGCATCAAGTATTATGGCATCAGCATGTTGAATATTTATAGTTCAGAAAATCAGTTAATAATGTCTATTTACTACACATGGTTGACTGTAGCTAAGCAACACTTGTCCATAATGTGTTGCTGCCTTGCAGACAGAAATCTCAGCGCACAATAAATTGCACAATCAAATACGTGCAGCGCTCTCTGTCGTCTATGGTAATATCAAGACCAGAGAAACTAAACAAGGCCAGTTGCCCGTAGTTCCTCTTGATGCTTAACTAACTACATTGTTCCCCTTGATGCTTAACACTCAAACGGCCTAAAGGTCTTCCAGTGACGCCTAATAGATCGGTTAGTTCCAAGATTGTTGAGATCAGTCATTCATGGCTTTCTGTTATTCTCTGCTTTTAACCATACAGTCACACAGGTTTTATCCTTATAGAGTAGTGACTGCAGCATAAAACTGGTGTGATAAGACGCTTCACTAGAGCGCTCAGCCTCAAATAACACAACTATCAGCATCTCTGCACTGGCCACTCTTACAATACATTTTTCTTACACAGAAACATTTCAGGTATTCACAAAGCTAACAACAGCACAATACAGGACTAACTCCCAAGTGAGCTAACCCACAAATTTTAGTCTCTTCATCAAAATATTGTCATGATTATATATAAAGTAATCCAAAATGAAAATGCTATCACCAAGAATGTAATCGTAATCCAATTACACACAATAACATAATCCACGGATTACAGTTATAGTTAGTCCCCAAGGAAGGAGGCATGTCTATATTATCTTCAGAAATGTTTTGTTTGCAAATTGGTTTTATTAGTCCAAAAAGCCCTTTCAGAAGCATGACCATGGCAAGATTACACCCTTTCCGCTGTATGTCTCCAGGGATTTTGAATCATTTGGCCGGTAAAATGCAATCCTGGCAGACCCAGCAGGGCTAAGGCTGCAGCTGAGCCCTTTTCTTTTTCTAAAATAGGTGAGAAAAGTTGGAACTGTGACTGGCTTTCATCCCCCGCCTGCCTGTTTTCTGTGCCTCTCTGTCCCAGTGTGTGTTGCTCCAGTAGCCGCTCCCGCCCTCCGTGCCCCCGACGAGGAGCGGTAGGGAGCAGACCGGCTAATTACACTACCATCTGTACGGCTGCACTGCCAGTCTGACTAAATGTTTAGCTGCCACATGACAGGCTCACGTACGCACATACACAGCACAGATGGGAGCTGATGACTTCACTAATAGATGTCACTTGGTGGTGGGACTCCTGCGGCCCAGAGAGCAAGGGGGGAGAGAGAGAAGCACTGTTTATACTCCAAAAAGAGTCACATTTCTACATGAGAGCTCTTGTCGAGGTCTGTCACTTTTCTTTCTGTCAGTACACAGGTTCATTCATATTTGAAGATCAATCTCCCACATAAACACTCAGTTGTTGACACATATCCTCCTCAGTGTTCAACCAAATCTTTCATTACAGACATCACTGGCAATAGAGGGATTTCAGGTGACATGATCCTCTGGCGGCCATATTGGAGGTCCTCAACTATAGTTAGCTGATTGGGATTTGGCCGTCTCAACAGAATTAAATAGACATGGTTAATTTCTGTGCTGTTTTTTACTGGGAACTGATCTTTTCATCACTGATACATCTGACCAATTTTGTGTTTAGATAATGTCAGCTTGCTAGCCAACTAACCATGGTATCTGATTAACTACCTGTCCCTGTCCTGTTGTTAACACATCTGATTAGTGCTCTAGTTAACCTATCTTGTAGAAGCTAACGTTAGTGGTGGCTAGTAGTCACATGTTAACATTAACATCAGTTGCTTTGCTAAATTAGCCTCCTGGTTAGTTAACTAGCTATCAATGCCTAAAACCTGTTTGTTGAAGCTGAACTCTCTTTCTCTTTCAAGCTACAACTTGTAGTGCTTCGCCTTCGGAGTAAAGTCTAGCACTAAGCAAGTCTAGCACTAGGCAAGACAGTTTCATAGTAACCTAAATTTGGAAACAAATCCATCAGACTATTCACTTATAACTTAAACATTACTGAACTGACCTACACCCACACCACAACAATATTTTTTAGATCTCTCTTTTTCTTGCCCGGTTGTTATATATTTAGGCATTATTTGCACACAGGAAATTCTCCAATGGACTTTAATGTTTACATTATCCTTTAATATCCTGCAATGGAGTATCCCTGTTATCATGAATAAACCAGTTGACACAATACTGCCGTCTATCCGAGGAGTCCTGCCCACAGCAAAATAAGCATGAAAAGCCAGCGGCTGCCAGCTACCCCATCCCTGTTTGCCTGAGCAATAGTAAGTTACTGCTAACACGTGGAAGAGAAATGATGATCCCAATAGTAATGGTAATAGTAAGTACTGCTGGCTGCCATGTTTTTTGTTGACATCAAAATTTTCTGTGTGAGACTGAGTTTGAGCAGGCGGCAGAAACCAAAAGAGTAAGATCATGCCACAAAAACCAGTTTAATATCAGAGTAAGCCAGGCTTCTTAACCAGGTTTCTCATGATCAGAATATGAATTTGCCTGAGTTATTCTAGCCAAGTTATGACGTTTACATCTGTCAAACCAAAACCAGGTTATTTGAGTCACAAGGTTAAAAACAAAACTCCCCATGCATGTAAAATAACCACTGTCATCCAATCTCACTTCCTGATCCCAAACAATATCAAATAATATTCTATTTCAGCAAGCCACATGGTAAATACACTTCCGGTCCTTAATCAAAACTGGCCCAAGGTAAAAAAAAACGCTGAATCACAGGGCAATGAAGCCAGAAATATTTTAGAACTTTATGACTTCTCCTTCTAAGACTGGAATAGCCGAGGTTATGTAATTGTCCAATATTCTGATGTGTTTATTTGTCTGAGTTGGCATGGCACTCACTTCTATCCTCTAGTCAAAACAGCAGTGTGCTCATGTCTTGGCAAAATGTCACAGAATCTCTCATAACGGTGCATCTGAGTAACTCGCAGCTCATTAGCTAGAATAAATCACAACTCCTAAGATCCAAAAGATTTTGTAAACTAAATGCAAGATATGTTTCATCACTGATCTCATAACAGTTAATCACATTTATCTGGTCACTGGCCTACAATTTGAAGACACACTGTCACATAAGGCTATCAGTAATGTTGTGTTTTTTCCCAGCACAGACAGTGAAATCCCCCAGTGTTCAAAATAAGCTGTCTAACAGAAGGCTAATGTGCCTCTTTTTAAGCTTTTGTTTAACACATCCATTGTGTTTAGCATATCTCTTTCCAGAATGATGACAGAAGTGGCTGAAACCAAAAAAGTTATATTTGTTATATTTGTAAATGTATATCTGCTGATAAGAGGCTATGGGTACTGTGGCATTATGCAAGAGAAAGTAACAACTATGTAACTATCGTGCTATCTGCTTATGGTATATCAAGGCTCCCAACTTTACAGCAAAACTGTGTCGTTATGTTCAGGTGGAGGAACAGTTCACTAGGACTATTACCAGAATATTACAAACCGCTATATTCTGTTACACCCTGCCCACAGTGGGACCGTCTCAGGGTGAATTAACAAGACACAATGTGCCAGGGTTTGTCATTTCAGCAACACTACTTCTCGCAATCAATTACCACAAATGCTTTTTAAATGGTTTAACCATCAAAGACTTTTTTTTACTGATGACAGTCCATGGATTTTACACACTTTGTCAGCATTACCCTTCCAAATTATATTTATCTATGTTTTTTCTGTGGAATAAATTTTATTCAGTGACAGTTGTTTTATTTCTGAACACTTCATACTTTGAAGTTTCTGACAGCTCAGCTGAAAGCCTTTATTACACCATGTTACATCAGCCTATCTGTATCAACTGTGGTCAGTATCTAAAATAGGGGAAGACACACACACACATAAATGCACATACCAGTTATGCTCTTACGTTATGTGCTGGGAAGCCCTGTTCAAACTACATTATCCACTGCAAATATGACAGTGTGATGACCTATCACAGAGGGAGAACTAACTCCCGCTGAACCTAGCTAAGGTCTGGAGCCCTGCTAATACAATCAGACCACAGACACAGACGCACCCACACACATAACAACTATACTGTTATATTATGTACTGGGAGAGCCTGTTTAAACAACATAATCCAATGCAAATATGACAGTGTGGTAGACCGGAGAGTGCTACATCCCTGCTAATGCAATCAGACCACAGAAACAAGGACACACACACACACACGCACAGTCTAAATTAGAAGAGTGGTTCATCGCGCAGAAAAGTGGAACAAGTCTGACAGTATTAACACTCATTTACTGCACTTACTGCGAATGATGGAGGGGGCAGAGAAAAAAAAAGACCCAACACATTTAGTGCCAGGCACCATTTCACCCCATTTCAGCCTCACCAGTTTCTGGAAGAGATGTCCCACGGTGACCTTCTCGTCCCACTGCTGGATGTTGGGCGAGAGGGCGTCGTAGAACTCCTTGTGGATCTCGAAGATGTCCTGGATTTTGTAGAAGATGGTCTCAATCTGCTGGATGGTCAGAACGGGCTGGGAGGTGGTGGCTGTGGCCTTGAGAGGACGCATGGGCTGGACGGGCAAAGACAGAGACAACAGGCTCAGTGAACACAGCTTGGCCAATGAGAACGGCCGCCACACACTAACCTGGCTTCCCAAGGCAGGACAGGCGGTGTTCGTTCTGCTCGCTTAAATGAGGTGGAAACTGGAAACACCTCCTCACCTCATCCACCAAAAACTATCTTTTAAGAGAACATTTATTCCCAAAGATTACCCAAATATATCAAGAATTCGAAAGCAAGACCACAACCCAAAAATTACCATACCTCCTTGGTGAAATGCAAAAATGCGGTATAATAGCAGCACAATTCATAACAGCTCACTAAAACCTGAGGTTAGATTCAAGTTTACTATGAGTGGTGCAGAATTCTTTGGCATTAATATGTGTTCATACCCGCCTTTAGTTTGATAGGTTATATATGTATATGTATATTGTCTTCCTCGTGCTTTGGCAATATAAGTGCATTTCACTATGCCAATAAAGCAACTTTTGAACTGAATTGAGAAAGACTCACTCGGGGATCAGAATTACTGTTGTCTGCTACACTTGTTGCAGTTTATTTTACGCTGATAAAATGTGTTTGAGTCATGTTTCTAATTTCAGAGCAGGGTTCGACAATAACTGTTGCCCGATGGTCCAGAGCCAGTGAGATGCTGACTTGGGCCAGTTGATTGGTCAGTCTGTTGCCTAACTGAGCCAGCCCATAAAAAAAGTTCTGGTCTTATTATTTGTCACCCGGTGGCTATTTTGAGCTTTGCCTGACCAATGGGATCAGACGCCACCACAGAGTTAGTCAGAGAGTTGTGTGGAGTGGACATGGCAGGGGGTACATTGAATTACAGAGCAAAAAAAGGTTGTTACGTCATGGAAGGAACAGTTTCTTTGGGTTAATAATGACTAAATCCCCTACTGATTGTAGGCGATTAATGATGAAGGCAGATTGAGCTGGCTCATTTTCAAAAGCACTGACAATTACCACAAGCACATACTTGATGCCCATGACCTAGCCTGTATGTTGGCAAAGCGGCTAGCTGACAACCCATCATCAGGTTTGATAAATGTTTTAGCAAGACTGATGAATGGAGAGACTTATCAGCCTCATGAAGTTCCACGCTGGTTTTGGTTTCCATGTTACTGCTGGTCACGTTACAGAAAAGCTTCCATCATTTGGTTATGGGGGCTTAACTGTACTTAACTGTATGAGAAAGTGTTTATTCCTGTATTTGCCTGCCGGGACAATGAAACAGGGGGCAGGTAGAACTCAGACCTCCTGGCCCAGAAAAGTGGGAAAAAATTAAACACTGAACACTGCTTGGCTATTTTGAGTGTTTATCTGTTGAAATGAAACCTCTTTCAACATGGAAAGAGAGGGGCAAGGTGAGAGCTGCAGAGAGAAACCTCTGTCCAGGAAGTTAGTGAGTCGAGCTCTGAGAGAAGAGAAGAGAAGAGAAGAGAAGAGAAGAGAAGAGAAGAGAAGAGAAGAGAAGAGAAGAGAAGAGAAGAGAAGAGAAGAGAAACGAGAAAGAGGCTCTTTCTAGTGATATGGAGCTTTAGCGAAGGTTCAGTCTGGAAGACTATCTTTTGCATGCTTAGGCTGTAATTTTACTGCTCATACCATCCTGCCATTCACATCTCTCACGCATGCTCACTCATTATTTCCTTGCTGTCATTTCCCGGGGCCGTCAATTGAGATATCAGCTGTTCACATCAGCTAGTCACATGTATCCAATAGCACAGCGACAAACCTCCATTGTTAGCCTATCATCTTGCTGCTGTCTTTTTAAATGTTTCTCTCTCTCCGCTTTAGTCCGTTCATGCTGCTGTTATGCGCACCCCTCCACCTCCCCGCTCAGTCTTCGCAGATTCATCAGCTTCATCAGCTTCATCACTCATCAGCCTCACCAGCCTATCAGTCTCAGCAGAGTCATCAGCCACCACCACCACCAGTGTCTGGACTCCACGGGGGGATTTATCTTGCTGCTGCTCAGGGCTGGTGCCCCTCGATTACAAAATCTCCCTGTAGAGTCTAAGCACCAAAGACTTTCTTGATAAGACTTAATTTTCACTATATCATCTGTTATAATAAACAATTATCTTTACTTCATTCACTTGTCTCTCCTGATTGAACCACTGTAGTCAAGCCAAATTAGATCACTTCAGTGCTTCACTCAAATCAATTATCATTAGCTATGATATTATGTCATCAGTGTGACTGTATTGTAAGTTTATGCTCACATCCTAACTTAAAAGTAATGTACCCAAATGCTTGGAAATTCTAGCATGACAAACATGACTGATGCTTATATTCAGCTATTTCTTCATGTATTCTGAACTGGTGTGAACACCAGAGATGATAAATTATGGTTAAGAGTGCAGACAAGAACTGGATTTGTTTTGACTCATTCCCGTTGCCAAAATCTGCAACCTCATGGGTTACCAAAACTCTGTCTAATAAACGAGACACTTGTGAGTCCATGTGACTTTTGTTTACAGCCCTGGTTTGCAGTGTGAGCCTAAACTAACCAAATACAAAAATGCAACAAGGTGAACTTTTCCGCTCTGGTTTGGACCAAAGACAACAAACTGTATGTGTGATTGCACCATAAGTTTCAGACGTTCTCTCTATGACTGAGGAAGTGGAGGAGGACAGGAACAAACTCTTTATTTGTCCACTGATCATTGAGGGCTGAAAGGAACTGGGAGAGAGAAGGAGATTCCTGCTTGTATTACCACAGTCTCCTCACTGACTGGCTACTAACTACGACTGTGTTTGTCTGAGCTGCTGAATAGTGGAAATAAAGTGCTGTAAACTGCCATGTGGCAATACAAAATGCCCTGTCACTTAACTGTTTTACAGGTCTATGTGGGCAGATCCATTGGCTCTGTACTGTATGTGGGTGAATGGGATGGCACACCCAGAGTGGGTACTGGGCAGAGAATAAGCAAAGTGAGACTTAAAAACAGGTCAAACTTAGTGCCTTAGCATGGGGAACCATGACAATGTCGTCAGTTAGGGTTTCAGGAAACGGCTGCGACTGTGGTCCTGCTTTCAGTATGAACATTAACCACTAATAGCACTCAGCAGCTCACTGGGCCTGCACAAACTCAGACAACAGCACTGCAACATGTGTCCTTCTTAACAAGTCATGTACTCTAGTATCCAGCCATAATATCTTGTTTTCACTAAAACAAGTGACAAAATCTGCCAATATGGTGTGATAATCTCACTTGTTACCAATGTAGTTTCACCAGTTTTGAGAATAAATAAAAACAAGTGAAATTATCTTTGGATCACTCCACCAGTATCAAGATAATGTCACTGCATTGCATTGGGAACAAGTGAAATTATCTTACCCTGTTTTCAAATAGTCATTTGTTTCAATAAAAGTAAGATTTTGTGAGTAAGATTTTAAGATGAATAGTTTTTGCAGCCTGTGTGTGGTATAAAACCACTCTCGGTCCTGTGACACACTGTACTACAAAAATGTGAGCTTTTGACCATAGCTCTCTCTCTCTCTGTGTGTGTGTGTGTGTGTGTGTGTGTGTGTGTGTGTTTCTCACCAGTAGCAGGGCCTCCAGCTGGTTGATGTAGATCTCCTCACTGGCCAAGAAACCAGACAGCACCAGCTTCTTCATCTCCAGCCCCTTCTCTATGTCTCCCTGCAGGACAAATAACACAATGCGTTAATGTATAGTATATACTGTAGCTATGGATGTGTGTCAGTGTGTGAACATGGGGCCGGGCGGGCTAAGACGGGCCTTGTTTAAAGTAGAATAATGATCTCGGTGACATAGATACAGGAAGCACAGTGTATGTCTAAAGGCAAATGAAGGATTTGGTAAAGTATTTTTATCCGTTTACAGAGTTCACACGTAAGAAACGTCACATTATAGGACCATAACACAACCTCATTTCCTCCACATCAGTATGGTAGTTACCACATCAGGTAAACATCTGCTGCCTGAGACTAATACAAACGCATTCAAAGTGCATAGACGGCAGCCGTTTAATGGGATCCTCATTCATCTAAATAACATCTCAATGGCTTGCTTCCTCTATGGAAAGTCTCACTTCAAGTTGCTTCCAGGGAAAAGACACAGTTGTTGTGTTTTGAGTCACCATCCTCATCATCACTACCAGTTTAGAAACCAGGGAGAAGGGCTAAAATAAGACGTAGTTCCCTCTATAGAGAGAAAAATAACAGTTAAACAGTTGGCGAATATAGCAAGTAGTGAGTCAGGGGGTTATGAGTGTTAAGGGATGATAAGCTAAGTTTAAAGCTTTGACACTCATGTTGTTGATATTCTACATTAAGACAGAATACATCAGTTAAATTCTAAATAAATGTATTCATTCATTTTCCATACCCGCTTATTCCTATTCAGGGTCACGGGGGGGCTGGAGCCTATCCCAGCATGTATTGGGCGGAAGGCAGGGAAACACCCTGGACAGGTGGCCAATACATTACAGGGCTAATTATATATGTACTGTATTAATGCTCCACATCTCATCTAGCAAAAAAGACTGCAAGCCATTCATAAAATATCTTTCCCACATCGCTATAGTGTGAAGATGATCATTATATATTCACACCATTATTCTCCAGACTAGCAGTGTACTGTAAAGGGCAAGACACCATTTGATTATAGTCCACACTAAAAACATAAAGGTGTGACTGCTATTAAAACAGTGCTCAATTACATATTCACCTCTGATATCATCAGAGAGGGCTTAGGAGTGACTTGACCTATTTCCCAAAGAAAACCCCTTCACATACATACATACATACATACATACAGGCAGATGCTCAAAAAGCTGTACTGCAAACTGCTGTCAGCAGTGGTAGTAGTTCTATTACAGCCACAAGTCTCTGACCACAGCCAAAAGGACATAAAATGAAGAATGTTTTCGTTGTGAGGCTGAAGTGTGTGTGTGGGTGTGTGTGTGTGTGTGTCTGCGCGTGTTTAAGGGAGGCCAAAGAGCAGCCGTGGGAGCAGAAAAGAAGATTAATTATTAACACAGTCAGATCCTTACCATGATATCAGCCAGCCAGCCCTGCCTGATAAGAAAAGGAAAAAGCCGTGACCTCATTTTATTAACCCCATCACCACTAACATCCCACTTCTGACACTGATGTCACTCCTCAGGATGGGAGGTGCCACTCTCAAGGTCTAACTGAACCAGTTACAGTATGTACATTAACTGCATATACTGTCAATTTAAAAAATAAGTATATATAAGCATTAAGATATATGATTAGAATTAATTCTCAGGAAGGGGAAGAGGCTTCATCACTACTATAGATATTTACATACACTACAAACATTTATCAACCTTTTAGACACAAAGGAGAAATATTTGTGTGTGAGTTGCTCCTTTGAGAAATGCAAAGAGCCTCTAAGATATTTAAATATCTTCTGATGAATCTCAAATTTTACCTATGTGCTCGTTCATTAACATGCACTAGCACAACATTATTCACCTCCATACTTGGGGCATATGGTGCACGCTTGAAATCACTGTGATTGGTGGTGACAGTTTCCAGCTTGAATAGTATGCATACATTTCAAATGAAGGCTCTGTTTGTGACCAAAGCCTTAGTTAAGAAACTGATTTCCACAGCTCATGTCACATTCGTGTATATTGTGCAAAATTTTCATCAAAGCATCCTATTTAACAGAAAACCCTTCAAATTGCATTTACATTATCGCATCAGTAAGTTACTGTAATCATATACTGTATAACTGATTGCTAAACAGCGAACCGGCACGGGCCTTCTGCAGGTTTGGAGTTGACTATGCCTTTGTGAAGGCTAAATAGCCTCTCAGTAACTTGTTTTGTTGCTGGTGTTCCTAGAGAAGCCGAAAGTTGATTTTTATTCCTTGAGACTGCAACGCAAAACAAATACAGCACTGGAAATGAGTCACACCCGGATCTACATCTCTTGGAAGTGTTACGAATACGCAAGTCCTGTTGCTCACCATCTATTTCAAGTACCAAAAAATATTTTGTGTTTACACACTGCCTAGAGATTTACACCAGAATTGTGACGTCTTTTGTAAACGCCACAATGCTTATTTAAACTGTTTCCCAGGCCACGTCCGACAAGGTTTCTTAGTATCTTGACTTAGACGTGATGCCAAAGCCCTGTAGTCGCACTGAGCATTGAGAAAAACAAGACAGAGAAATACATGCATTCACTGTCACAGTAAACACAGACAACTTATAGGGTCTGTGGTGTGTGCGTGTGTGTGTGTGATGTTGGCGACATGCAGAGCTTACTCTGTCACTGACAAAAATGCCACAGCAGGCTGAGAAAAGACAGGAAAGGAGGAGAAAACTATTTTTTCCGACAGTGGGAATATTTTCCCTCCGCTATACAAAGAGCTTCTGTGTGGCGAGGGGGCAAGATGAGAAATGCATAAGCAGTGGAAGGCTTTTCCAGGGCAACCTGCTGCAGCACACGCCTGCCTTCGGTTATGCTTTACATACAGCAAACACTACATGCTTCACTACTGTGCCCTCTGTCATTCTGTGCGATAAAGGAGCTGATATCAGAGTGACTAGGAACAGTGCTGCCCTGCTTTGTCTCTATCCATCAACCTGGAGGAGTACACACACACACACACACACACACACACACAGGCTCCTTAACAGACAGAAGTTAACATCAGAAAAAAATATCAACTTCCTTAAACAAGTAGCAGACTGTTGGAGGATAAATGTGCCCCAGAGTAGCTGCCTCATGAAGCCATGCGAAGACATCAGTGGCTGTCCAAGCAACACACACACACACACACTCTGGCAGCGCAGATGGCTCTGAGGCACACACAACAGCACATAGTGACGCCACATCATACGAAGACATCAATAAGACTTTCCACTTGGCTATATTTAGCCAAGCATTCAAGCCTGGCCAGAGTGTCAGAATCACGTGAGTGTGTGTGTGTGTGTGTGTGTGTGTATTTCCCATGCATCCGGTATACTGGCAGTACTTTCAACCCTTCTCCCTCCCAGCTGTCCAGCCGCTGTCTCACCTTGAACTGTCTATGTGGCGGAGTGATGGACTCCAGCTCCCCATCTCCATATTCAAACACCTCCTCCTCCTCCTCCTCCAGCACCCTGTCCAAGTAGCACAGCACCTCCTCCTCGTCCTCCTCCATCATTCCCCTCTTTCTTTCTCTCTCCCTCTATCTTTCTCCCTCTCTCCTCTTTCTGCCTGCGATTCCCTTCTTCAGGGCCTGCCTGGACACATCAGTGTTTTCCCTTCAGAGCGAGCCGTCTGGACACCGCGAGAAAGAGAGAGAGAGAGAGAGAAAGAGAGAGAGAGGACCCTGCCTACATTACCCCACCCCCTTCCTCCGCTGGGCTTCCTGGTGTGTGCGTGTGTGTGTGTGTGTGTGCCACTGTTCCGCCTCGGTCGATGAGGTCTGCCCTCCCTCCACATCCGCCCCTCCCCTCACAACAAATGATATCCAGCCACTTCCTCGATGGCCACATATACCGTTTCTTTCTCTCCAACACTCCTCCGTCTCTCTGCTTCACCGAGACAGTCACTCTGCTTCATTTCTTCCAACCTTCTTGTCGTCTCTCCGGTCAAAAGCCACTTCCTCATTGGGCACACACGCAGTTTCTTTCTCTTTCACGTCAATGAGAGTTATAGATAATCTCTCCCTACTTCTTTTCTTTCTCCCACCTTCTCTCTTTCTCTCTGGTCTTTGTCTCTTTATTGATCTGCTGAGAGCCTTAGATGCTGAGCTGAGACCAGCTAAAGTGCTGCTAGCGCTGCTGATTCCAATTACAGGTCACATAGTTCACTGGCCAGCAGCTTCACACAAGCACAATGCGGGCTTTTTTCATATGAAACCGCTTAAAAAGACAAGGCTTTGCCATGTGTGTTAGGAAAAGCTGTTATGAAAATCAATAACTGGAGATGAAAGGAACTGTTCACAAGGCAACAGTGTAGAAGTTGACAGAATAGGTGGGACTCAAGACACAATGTTCCAGCACTGAGTGTGTGCACATGTGTGTGAATGAATGCAATTCACCCCCCACTATGACCTGTCACCCTGCTCCTCACCCCTCCTGACCTTTAGATCTCAGTGTAAAGGAAGTGACACCCACCACTTCTCCGCCAATCTCCCTCTAGATTCTCTCTCTCTGGCTCACATTCTCTCTGGCTCACATTAAAGAGAGAGGAATAATGGTTTTCTACTTTTTTTTTTTTCCAAGTGACCCAAACGTCACATGGAAATCATTTTTGCAGGCCATTTATGCAGCTAATCTAGCAAAATCTAGGCTAGTTTTTCAGGCTACTAACCTCCTGGCCTACATTATTTTAGTCAGCCTACTTTACATGGCAAGGACTTGGAAAGGCATTGGGATGAGAAAATAAAACAAGTTAAATAAATTTGTAAATATATACATAAATAAATTGATAACAACCACAACAACAATAATAATAATGATAATAGCATTAATACTAATAAAATGCTTTGTAATCACTCCTGAATTATCTGGTACGCCACATCCAAGCGCCACTTCTCTAAAATACTTAAATGCACAGCTGCACACATGAACACACGCAAACTCACTCACATGCATGCACACACACATGCACGCATACACACTCCCCGTGCTGACTGTATATTTCCAAGGCGATGGCTTGGCATGGAAGTGTCAGTGTTGGCTCTCTCGTGTCAGCAGATGAGAGGTCGTGCAAACTCAGCGGAAAGGCCGCTTAACAAGGCGGTGAGGGGAGGAAGGCTACGGTGCGAAGACCTTTAGTGTCCATGAGACGCTTTCTGACAAGAATCCTCCACAAACTCCCCGCTGCAGCATCAAACCAGTCAGCTCGGTCACACAAAGGCATTTCCATTTGCACTGGTTCACTTTCCTCCTAAAGCACAGTGGTGTTTTGAGTCTTCAAGGAAAGGCAGTGATGATGAGTGTGTCATTATTTTTCAGCAAAGTTGCTCACTTCACAACATCTAGTCTCATGTAGAGCGCTTTGGGTGCAACTGGTCCTTAAACTATTCCTTACATAGGATGTTATGTTTCAAGCAAGCTGGTGGGAATGTTCTGTTTTGTTCTTACTCCATCCCACCACTAGATGGAGATAGATTTACATTTAAATGAGATGACTCTCTTATCCAGAGTGACTCACAATGAGTGCAACAGTAGAATAAGCTTAATAATTCATAGATCACCAATATGACAAGCAACCAAGGAGGTCAAGGGTCAGAGCTACAGTGTCTTTACAATATTCCTGTGACCGTAGAACGATCATGTAAGAGAACTGCTTGGAAAAGAAATAAAATAAGACCCAAGGAGTTTTTGAGAGCAATTGGAGCAAGTAGAGGATGAAGATATAAGAGAGAGAGGATATTATTCAGGAGGGAGAACGTGACATGAGGCACTTCTTGAAAAGATGACGGAAAAGGGAAGGTGTTATCTAGGAATATCTCTCTCTTTGGGAAGAGAAGTGTACAATGGGAAGACTCTCTTAAGATGCGCAGGTGTGTTTAGCCTTGATGTTACATGTGTAATCTACTGTGTGACACATGATATTCAAGCCCGCTAGCCCCTCTCTGTGTGGGACGGACGGGTCAGGTTGGGGTCAACTTGGCTCCCGCTGAGCCTCCCCAGGGTGCTAGGGCACCCACTCACACGGTCATACACACAAGCAGTCACACAGTCGCATAACGAGGATGCACATTCACAGTCATGCAGACACACAGCCGTGAGGGATGAAAAGAACACAGCTAACCTCTGACCTACTGACATGAGCCAGACGGTGAATATGTTGCATGATCACAGACACTGAAATATCCTGACTGATTCAAAATCTGGCCACAAGCATTCAGGGGTCGCTCTTATGGGAAGATACACACAGTGCAAATGCTGCAAACTTGGTCTCAAGGTAACATAAATACACCACGTTATAATCTGCGCCATTTTCATATGAATTAATGTCCATTTTGCTACTCTCCATCACCGACTGATATAAGTGATTCAACCTATAGCCAGTTTATGAAAGCTTTTGCATTTGCTGCACAGGAAGTGATGTGTTTTATATGTCCAGCACCAGAAACAGCAGTTTGTTTGTAATAAATAGAAGAACTGGGTAGTTAGCATGAGCAATGATAGCTACCATGGCTGAACAGACAAAGAAAAGAGCGCCACCTACAGAAACTCAAACTGCATCAACAGAAAATCAAAGGAAAAAGGATTTCACAGTACTGGATTCAAGGTTTGATTGACAGGTGATCTCTGGGAAGTGCAGTGCAGAAACACCACAGTAATGAGCGCTTAGCAAAACAAAACAAAATCAATAAAATTAGCACTTGGATTAGCACTTTAAATCCTGGAATGCATTCTCCATTTAAACATAGGCTAGCAGATTGCTCCTGATAGCGTCAAACACCATCTGGGTGCAGCGGTCATTTCCTGGTGCTGTGAATGTGCCGCCTGCAGTGTGCTGCGGGAGCAATTCAACTCTATTGTGGCTAATCGCTCACAATTACAGAGGGTCACAATCCGCCTGCTAACTTCAGGAAGAAACAATCAGCAGGCCAGAAAAGAGCAAGACTGTCATCATAGATGGAGCCTGGAGTGAAGTAATCCAAGATGGAGGACGAGCTACTAGATCAGAGCTTCTATTGCTAAGAGGGAGAAACACTGTCTGACCTCATATCAGCATCAATTATAATAATACTCTAAACACAGTGTCTGTAAGTTTCATAAGGTCTTCATAATTTGAGGCTTTTAAAGCCTTTTTTCAGTTAGATTGAAATATAAGGCCTTTTTCATGACACCCTGCTTAAGAATGAAGTTTGGTGCCTATGATTTATGTTACATCATGTCCCCTCTCTCTCCCATCTATCACTCCATTCCCCATTGTATATGAACCACGTAGGCCGAAATGGCAAAAAAATCAGAGTGTGTGTATGTGTGTGAGTGTGTGTGTGTGTGTGTGCTCTTACCCCAGGCAGCAGGCCCTCCGGTGGTGTGGGGGAGACGGTCTCTCCGTCGGGCCCGCGGGGGGCGCACAGCTGGGGCGACATGGTGGGGGACTCATCTATGAAGGGCATGGTCTCCGAGCCATCCTGGGACTTGCCGTCCTCCGCCCCGTCCCCCTCGTAGCCGTCCGTATTGTAGTTAAAGTCTGGAGGGCAGAGAGGGGGGAGAAGGGAGCGAGAGAGAGAAAGAAAAAGGCTAATTAGCATTTCACCAATGGGAACAGGCCATTTGCTGGGCTCCAGTGACACACAACCACGGCTCAGCAGTGGGAACGTTGGCATCAGTGTTCAGTAGCCAGTTCAGTAGTAGTTGTCACAAATGAAATTTCAATACTACTTTGATACATTTGTGAAAGATTAAATATAACATTATATAAACTTTCAGTACTTTCACCAAATGTTTTTGTGACCAGATTTTTACTGCTGCTTTTGGCAGATTGGCAGCACAATGAAACACACACAGAAAAACAATGAACACACAAAAAAGTAACTTATCATAAGTGACTCATTATCATACAGTCCATATTCCTTCCTGTTGCCCCCCACTCACTCCTTTAGCTCCTTATGGATCAAGTTTGGGATAATTTAAACCAAGAGAAAAAACAGTTTTACCACGTGTTCTGCAAGCTGAAATTCCGTAATAGTTAAAACAAGAAGAAGAAGAAGAAGGATTGGAATAAACAAGTCTGACACTTGACAGTGGACTGCAGCAGCCAGAGCAAAATTCAACAGAGTCAAACTGTTGAAAACTTGGCAACTGCATCAAACAGTCCATCATGTGTTGAAATGAATCCCAGTCCACTTAAACTGGTTGACAAAACTGGTGCCAGGAGAGAAATACGGGACTATTGCGCTTACAGAGCCGACAAGAAGGACACCCAGCTGACATAGAAAAACCCCTGTGCTGCATAACACAAGTAACTTGCTTCATGTTTTTTCTTGTTTGCTGTACTATCGTTGCAGCATAGAATTTTAAGATACTAAACTTAGTATCGGTATCGAGGTCAAAATTCATGTACTGTGACAACGCTGTAGTTCAGGCCTGAGTAGCAGTGACAGCTCCAGTGGAAGGGAAAAACACCGACTCTAAGCAACGCTCGCCTGAAACGACTCCCGCTCCCACCCTGCTTGCAAAAGAACACTGGGGAAAAAAAAACAAAAACAGCGGAATAATAACCAGGCATTGGGAGATATAAAAAGCCTATGTCAGACATAAAAAAAAGAGCGGGTTGACGTCTTTCATATCCATGAAGTTTTATTAGACAGGAGAGCTGTGTTTCTGATGGGCAGTCAGGGAAGGGTGATAAAAAGAGTGAAAGTGCAGCACACACCTCTCTGTTCCCTGGTGGGGAGCAGGGAGCCATTCCCACCAGGTCAAACCCATGGAAATTGGATTGGCTTTATTTCCCTTTTACAAGCCAAAAAAACTGGATAAGTCTGCGCTCTTTGACAAACAAATCCATAATGGTCAACTGCAGGTGAGTGTATTCAAATACAATAAACAGTATATCAGAAAGAGAAACATGCGCATGTTATCAGGAGCAGAGGCCTATCCAAATAACGTGCAAAACACCGTGAACATAAAGTGCAAAGTGCAAAACACCGTGAACAAAGACATCTCAGTTACACCATCATCATCACTCGTTTTTGGACACTCTCCCTCTTTCCACTGATAATGTGCAGATTCTGTTTCTCTTTCTAATACATTCCTGTTAAAAGCAGGCAATGGCAGCAGTGCATGCACCAAGCTTGTGGCCAACATTGTGACTGTTACAAAAAGCCAGAAGGAGTGGGCTGGTGTAAAAGTAGAACTAAGCGTTTGAAAAGCAACCCATGTGGGAGGTGCGTAGGTGAGGCGCTCTGCCTGGTAACAACCTGTGCTATGCTGAAAAGCCCACTTCACTACTGACAGCAGTGTGTGGACAAACCATGAGGACACAGGCATACAACATGTGCTCCAGAGGACGTGTGCGTGTGTGTGTGTGTGTGTGTGTGTGTGTGTGTCAGGGTACCAGACTACTAGACAGCCACGATCTGATGCTGCTGTGTAACTAACGAGCCACAAACGAGGACTAATTGGAAAATAAAAGCAGGGGTCAGTTCCCACTGGGACGACACACACCATCAAGCCCCTGGTGTTTGGGGCCTTTTGGGGCCTAGAGGGGCTGGACACAGCGCTGTCTGTCACCTATTGACACGCGCCGTAACACACGGCCGCTGGACCACCTACCTGTCAATCAAACAAAATTCCCTCCGTCTGTTAGCTGCGTGCGAGTGTGTGTGTGCGGAGCCTCAAGTCTGACAGCTAACATATGGTGTATTTTGTAGCTGATGGACAAATACTTGACAAATGGGCGACCATTAGGGTCTTAGTTGACTTAGGTTACCATGCATCAAAATATTGACAGTGCGATGAAATGTTGCTGGAATCTGACATGTAAAATTTGAGATATCAAGGCGAGGATAGGGTTAAAATACTGAGGCAAGGTCTAGCACTCGTCCCACTCCAACTGTGCCGCCATCATGCCATATCCAAGCCGTGCACATCTACCGTGCCAATCTCCATAGCTGCACTTGTGTGTGTGTGTGTGTGTTTCTTTTTCTCTCTCTCTCCCCCCCCCCCCCCCCCCCATCTGTTCCCTCTCTGCTAGCAGCCATGCCTCTCCTGTCCACCTTCTGGCCTCCATCAGACCGGTTTGTCCCTGTCTGCTAAAAGGAGGGGGGGTTGAGGTCTGTACAGAGACAGGGCTTTCCTTGTTACCTCAGACAGCAAAAAATACAAAGTGCAGGCAGCCACACAGAGATATGAGACACTACTGTAGCATAGCAGCTGCAACCTTTCATTAAAGAATCCTTTTTTTTTTTTTTGGGCTGATCGGAGTTGTTTGGATTTGGGACTGGAATGAAGATTTGCATTTCCGCCTTGAATAATGAGAATATAATGCTGCACTCAGTATCATCAGAAAGCCTTACATGATGCATGAACTGGCATACAGCGCTCACCAAAAGCACTCCCATCTGAAGGTAGGAATGGGTCCTTTAGCAAAAGCACCAAGCTCTGTTCCAACTTTATCAAGGATATGAGCGGTAATTCATTTCTATTCTCAGATAAATCAATAGGCAGCAGATGAATCCAAAAGTACAATCCCTACTGACCAGACTGCCAGTCCATTGAGGAGAACAGACGTTTGGCAGTGAAGAGAAGACAGCCTCCAGTAAAGCAGAGTTAATGGGCTGAATGTACAGTAGACCTCTGCTCTCTGGCCCTCCAGCACACACACACACACACACACACACACACACACACACACACACACACACACACACACACACACACACACACACACACACACACACACACACACACACACACACACACACACACACAACACTCTGTGTATATGTGCGTATTTACAGCTGTCTGGGCCCTCATGCATCTGCTGGTCGAATGCGTGGCGTATATGCGATGTGTGCTAAACTGTTAATGTTTGTGATTACAGCCATTCTGCGTTTGAATAAATCGGTCTGAGTGCAATTCGGTAACTGAGAGCGGTCATTATTTCTCCTCATTATGTCTGATTAGCCCTATTAATGTTGGAGTTCTAGGACAGGCAGAGATAAAGAGAGAGAGAAGCAGAGACAAAAGAAAAGGGCAAGTGTGACCATTTCTTTGTAGGCCTGGCTGGCTGCCACCTGGCCACTCAGCAGCTAGATTCGACTAGATTAGATCCACTACAGTCTATGGGAGGGAGGAACAGTGGAGATCGAGAAGATAGAAATGGAGGGTGTACATGCAGTAATGCTGTCAGATTGCCACCAACATATCGTGTAACTCCTTGATTTAGTGGGGAATGCCACACATAGGCTGGTAGTAATATCCATAAACACACACAGCTGCTGTGTAGAAGCCCAGTACCTCGGTCCTGGTCGCCCAGTGGATCACTGCCTAATGTAGCAGGATGTCCTCAACTGCACTCAGAGAATAACTACAGGAAGATGCAGATCCTTAAAACTGAGCCTAGATATTCTAGTCAACCAGACACTGTCAATATGATGAAAAATGGGTATACATTTTACTGATACAATAAACTGTTTAGTGTCTATGATCTGGAGGCATTTATAAACAATAATAAACAAACAAAAAAAGTATAAAAATAGTGATTTCTTTAGTTTGTGCCCTAGTGCAGTTTAAATGTTGCAGCTTTGCTAGGTGACAGTGTAATGTTACACAGCTTGAGTTACAAAGGCGTCAGTTCTACCCTTCAAGAACAAACCGGACATACAGTTATTGCTCTTTGGCTATGTAGGGCAGTGTAGGGTAAGGCAGTAGGGTGTGTGTGCGTATGTGTGTGTGTGTGTGAGTTCAGACTTATAGTGAGAGGGAAGGAGAAGTCAAACCAACTGTTAAAGTTTACAACTGTATTGTTCAGTGTGTGTTTTGAATGCTTCAGCCAGTCACAGTAAATAAGCTTTAGAGAATGGGATATAGCCTGAATGGCTTAGGCTACATCATGTTCCAGTGATCTTCATATCTGCCAACACTGCTGTTCTAGGCTCGCTTGATCCCATTAATCTCCCATTAAGTTGGATATTAGAGTCACTGAGCTACCAGACTGCCTGAAAATGAATAAATTCTTTTTCACTTTGCTTTAACTTTCTTCAACAAATCGTTTTAATGAGGCGGCTTTCCCAGACTCATTTAGCAAAATGCAAATGCACATTAAAACTATGAAGCAGAGAAGCACTTTCAAAACACAGTGGTGGTTTAAAAGGTATTCTGTGATTTTCCGGCACCATCGCTGATGGTGCCGGAAAATCTACTTTATTTTCAGCAGTCAGTGCATTGTCAAGCATGGATTTGTGGTTAATCACTGATCATATGCTTTTGGCCTCATTATAAAGAAATATTGCGTTTTAACTGCACTGTTTATTATATTGCAATTCAAACCTCTATTGCTATATTCATCAAAGCATGACTAATTCCTTTTTTATCCTTGTCATGGGGCCCTAACACAGTCCTGAACACTCACACGTGCATCTACCAGTGACACATCAGCACACGTTCATCTGCACACACATTACAGGCTGAGAATGTAGGCTACTTCAATCAGCTAATGCATCGTGACAATCCCCATGCGTGACAAACAGAAAAATCAATGCTGTGCTGTCAGTCCATAGAGAGGGAATTCTTCTGTGGAGAGGCTCCATCAGCCCTAACCTGTTATTACTGGGCAATAGACTGGCAGCCACACACACACACACACAAACTACAGGGTTAAAATAGGGACAGGCTCAACATGACATGCGATTAGACATGAGACAATGCCAAGTAAAAGGATTGACTTGCAGTGGAGGAACATCCTATTGAGAAATCAATACAGCCTCGGTCTGTCACATCACTACATTGAAGGGAACCTACATTAGGCTGTCTAGATCCACACACACACACACACACACACCACTACAGTCCAGCAAACACACATCGTCAAGCACAGGTTGGCCAGACTTACCAGTGGGGGAGATGAGAGAACGAAGGACACACACGGCCTCAAAGAAGAACGCCATGAGTGTGTAGGTGTGTGTGTTGCCTGACCGAAACACCTTAGTAGTCGTCCATTTCACCAAGACAGTCAGAGAACAGCTACATCACACCTGAAGTCCCACCGTTCCCATTCCTTTAACTCAAAATGTATGAAATCAACAACACAGACTGTCCTTCAAACAGATGATGTTGTTCACTCAACTGTATTGACTGTTGCTCCAAAACAAATCTACGATTGTTATCCTGAAGAAATACGTGTGATATGAAAATAACAAAGCCGGTCTGAAGCCGTTCAGTGCTTGGTAGAATAGTGTCACTGTTACATGCCCCTCAGATAGCTCTCATCCAAATTGAGGCAATTAAGTTATGTGAGAGCACACCCACATCCTATGAGGAAGCAACACACACACACACACACACACACACACACAGGATATCAATACGTTTCCCTAACCACTGAACATTGTCGCATCACTTCCCAGTAGCCCTATTGAGGTTATGGCATCATGAGATGTGGGTCACGTAGCCATCATAAAAATCAATAGTGTATGTGCGTATGTGCATGCATTGTACATGCACTCCATGTACTGTACTATACTATGAGGAACCAACCGAGACTGGGTTTTTGTTCAGAAACAGATGTCAATAATTCACCCACACACTCAAAACGCCATAACTAAACGCCAACTGACCAGTCCTAACTTTGAAACCCACTGGCTGCTGCTGCTGCAGTGAAGATGGCTGTGGATTAGTGAATAATGCATTTAATAATAATACATTTTATTTGTGAAGCGTTTTACATGATACTCAGACACTTTACAAAAGATGAAAACCAAATATATAAAAATATATAAAACAAGTAGTGCAAAAAAACAAGTGAAAGATCATAAATTATGATTGACCATGATGGATTGACCAATGTGAGCAAAGACTCAAGCAGAGGGCAGGTAAATTAACAAAATTCAATATATCAGCTGCTGATAAAAACTTCCAAATTAGGTGGAAGATGTAGCCTATAGTATATTTGCATCTCAAATTTGAGACCAAGACAAGGGGCCACATTGAAAGCTACTAAAGCCTAAAATTAAAAACAATTATATACATGTTCTGAGGTATTCCATGGCATTGCTCTTTTCCTCAAAGAATTGTGAACATCTGAAAATATAATTATAGATCGTACCAGAAAGTGATTTGCTGTACAGTATATGTCAGACATAAGTGAAACATACAGATGCTGATCTATCTGAGAAAGGCCAGTGGTTGGGTTTCCAGGCACTATCAGAATTTTTCCACTGACTGTAATCAAAAGGGAACCAGGTACAGCGTACAATCACCGAGTCGCACATTGTGTATTTTCCATCAGGCAGGAGACTTCCTTTGTCATCCAGACACATACAACACAAGGTCCTTTTCCAACCTCCAACATGCTTGTTTGTGTTGGGGGAAGAGATCACATCTATGCAAATAACCTACTCACATTATCAACTGATCAATGACAGAAGACATCGCAATATCAAGCCAAGACACAGCAGTAATATTATTATTATTACAGTATTTTGCCTGGTGATTCACTAGACGTTCGTGTTGGATCTCTAGCTAGCTTACTCATCTGAAAATGTGAAAATTGATTTATGTCAATTACAGCCCACCGTACACTGTGCCAAAGATGTTGTTGGGCAGATGGCTCTAGTTCATAGCTCCAGTTTTTCCCTGTGGAACTTAAAAGGTCATACAAACTGTACACTTATTCTTCCATTTTTCATTTGACATTTTAGGCATTTAGCTGGCGCTCTTATCCTGAGCAACCTAAAAATGAAGGTACAGGTAAAGGTTCAGTGTCTTGCAAATGGACACAACGGCTGACCTGAGTGTTACTGGACAGACTCACTAATGGCTAATAGCCATCCATAAACATAAAAAAACATATTCTTCCCATGCCACTGCAGTGCTGGGCTTGAGCTGGTGGCTGTTATGGGACCATTAACTGAAATGAGAGGGGGACTGAACACACCACATGGAGCCCACAGAGCTACGAGGGAGTCTATCACTGTACACATCCTGCATGTGTGATGACAGGTGGGCCTGGAGGAGGTGGGCCTGCCTGCAGAGAGCTTTATCGAAATAAAAGCTATGACTATAATCAGAATATATTATAAATAGAAATGTAATGGAGGATGGTTCTGAATCAGCTGTCGGTGGGTCATGCAACAGTGCTCACCATCCCCCGAAAACCTGCAAAATCAGAGCAGATCTGCAGGTAGGTCAATGTGAAGAAAAGGACTCAATTTAATGAGCAGTTACACATTCAAGTTATATTAGTAGAGTTATATTTGTTTACTGAAATAAATACGATGGACAAAACCAACAACTGCGCTTTCCCTTTGCTGAGTGAGAAGCTTAGTGAACTATAATTTTAACAAAATCTTGCTCTTGGCTTTTTTCCCTTTTCTAAAACAGCTAAAGGACTCAATCAGCTTTTGTTTTTTCCTGTGTTGCTGATGAACTACCATCGGTCAAGGTGTTAACGGAAAAATCCACATTGGATACTTTTACACTGTTATTTATTTTCTCCAGGAGTTTTGTGATGAAGTGTTATAATTTACTTTCCTGGTGTAACCACTTTCCATTAACCTGCCTTATCTGTTTGTACCTCATTTAGTGATTTCCTACATTTCCCAGATGTAGGAAGGAACGGGCACGAACTTGTTGCCTTCAATCAAAGGTGGGCGTCTTGCTCAAAACACAGCATGACTTGTGGCTGCATTGCATCATGGTCTATTGAGGCTACTGTCGGCGGAGAAACCGGTCTCTCTGCTTCTTCTACGATGGATTGGATGATTGTTGAATGTCGGTGCAAAATGGTGAGTCTAGAAAGAAGCCCTTTGATTCTGAAGGAATGACGCCAAAACCTGAAGTTTATGGTTGAGGTTTTAGAAAGGTAAAAAATGTCCTGCTATCAAACTCCTGACATCATCTCATTTACGTTTGGCCACTTATCCACAGGAATAAGAAAAATATACCACCAAACAACAAAATGGACCCAGAAATGCAAAATTCCTTTAAAGCTGCTTTGAATAGCTAACAGACACTAGTCTTTGTGCAGCAGTCCATGTATTTGATGTCTTTCTTTCTCTCTTCATTGCTCTCAAAATAGGCTTACTTTACATTTAGGGAAATCAGTCTGGCCCATGAGGAAACACACAGAGACACTCTCACTGTGGCACTCTCACACACTACAGACACATACACTGCCACACATGTATGCTCTGGTGTGTGTGTTGGGGTTGGGTGGGTGGGTGGTCGATGAATGATGCTCCTGTTAATTACTTGATAATGCCACCAACATAATGAGGGCTTGCACCGGAAAACCTGTCAAATAGGGTACATACACGGGCATGCACGCACACACACACACACACACACACACACAGCACCCTTAGTGATCTATGACTGTAGAACTGCTCACTTCAGCAACTGCATACCTCAGCAATTCCAGAGCAACTAGTTGCACATGCTGCGGGAAAGTATTTATTACATAGAGAGCAGAGCGAACGCAATGAAACAAATTAGTGAAATGACGGGCTAAAATGCTGCCAGTGTACTCTCTGCAGTACACTAGCAGTGGGCCATAATAATGTGAGTGGCTGGGGACGCAATAAAATCTGTTGTTCAAATGATGCACACCGATTCTCAAACTCTAATGCCATCTACACCTGTATGAGATTCTGTTCAAGAATCAAGAAAAATAGATGAATTATAGGGTCATATTTTATTGATCCCCTTAAGGAATTTATTATATTGTTCATGTGTGTCATTGCATAACCAACCAGTTGAATCTGCAGCCCCTGCTAAACGACCTCTGTCCCCCTTCCCTCGGCCCAGTGTCAGCTCGCATCACTCCCACCCATTAACCTCTCTTGATGGACAGCTCCGAACCCACCTGTCACTCTCAATAACAGGCTCTCGTTTCCACGGCGAGGACAAAGGCTGCCATGACAACTGGCTGGTTGACGCAAACGCTTCCCGCTTGCCAATGAGCTGTGGTTGGTCGTGTCGGGGGGTAGTTCGCTCTATTTATACCGGAGGAAGACCAAAAGAGGGAGAAACTTTTCAAACTGAACAGCTTGACTCATAAACTCGCTTAGGGCTCCACAGAGAGTGAATTGTGCCAGCTAGTGTGTTTGCTGCCCCCCCTCCCCCCCCTCCCCCCCCCTCCCCCTTAACCCTCATCCGCACTAAACAATAAACCACTGCAGGGATAATATGGATCGCTCATCTCCTATAGTTATCCTGCACACTGACTGTGAGCCTGGTCCAACAGAGGAAATTCATAGCTGCGAACATACCACATCTATATTTGCAGTATGCCCCACATTCCTGCTTTACTTCCACTTTACTCCTCCTCCATGTGACCACACCTTTGTTTGCCTGTTACTGGCAAAACACTGATGGGGTGAAATCCTACAAGAGGGCAAAAGGTCTATAATGTCGACCTATTCCTAAGAATGGGCTCCCTAATACTGTTTGTCAATTTTCATGCTTTCGTCTGCACTTTCTGCTCCCCCCCCACCCCCCCACCCCCACCTCCACCTCCACCTCCAACCACAAACACACATTAATGTAGGAGGAGGAACAAGTGCTGTTAAATGAGGGAAAGGTTTCTCTAATGCCTCTGGGTTGAAGTAGTAAAACGGTGATGGAATAGGGGTGGGATGCTGACATTAGAAGAAAGAAAATCAGCTGGGCTACAAGAAGAGACAGATGGGGTCTCTTTACTCTATGTTATATGTTATGTTATGTCTAAATGTCATTTTATGGAGGGTTTTTTTTTATCCAAAACAGTTTGTGCCTTGCTCCACCCACTGACCTACACAAGATGGTCTTTCAACTGGCTTGGGAATTTAAGTGACAAAATGACAAGCTGGATAGATGGATTTAGCCTGGGGGTTTTAGTTGGGACGAAGATTTATTCTCCTTATTCCCCTAAAGCAGGTGGATGGAGGCTTGGATGGATGAAGCAGGTATGGAGGGAATGGGAATGAAAACACCGACCTCTCCCATCCTGCACAGCCTTCTCACACCCACACTGGGCAGCTGAGTGACAGCCCCGCTCCCTGGCTACATCAAACGGACCGACCCCAGCTAGAGCTGCAATGACAGGCCCAGTCTCCAGCTGCGTAACTGCACTGACCACTCACCT
>NC_136007.1:22818788-22826387 GCF_048128805.1 Centroberyx gerrardi
CAGGCAGCCTGGGTGGATGCTGTGCAATTCCTATTCTAGCTACTGTTCTGCCTGATGAAGGTCTGAGGACTGAAATATTGTAACCTTTAAATAAAAAGATTGCAAGCGAGTTGACAGTGCGCATAACTTCTTGTTCAGTAGCTTTTACTGGATTCTTCTTCCTACGCGCCAGTCACAAGAATCTTCAGGTGTGCAAGAGCCTTTCAGTTCGTGCAATTTCTGTTCTAAAGCAGAAATCCAAGCTGAGAATATGTGAGCCAGCCCACGGCTAGAGAGGCAGATGTGAAGCGACAGATTGTGTTCTTAAGCGAGCTCCGCTGCTTCCCCCAGGAGCCATCTCCGCTGTGATCAATCCAGCTTAGGCACTGATCGATACGCACACACACACACACCCTCACACACTCAAACACAGCTACTCATACAATTACGCTCACAGACACGTGAGCGAACCACGCACCCACATGTGCACAGAGAGACAGATCTACAGATGTCTGGAGAGAGAAGTCTCACCACGCAGAGACAGAGGTTCCAATTTAGTCTGTTACTTGAGCATTAAATTGGAAGGAAGCTAAGTGTCTTTGGAGACGACTGAGGCCTTAGTGGAGCTTCTTTTTAGCGTTAGGCGCATGGTGGCCATTTACAACACAGTCATCTAAAAGGTTTAGTCAAGGATTAAATTGTACGGAAGAAAGCGTGACAACAAACTTCACTGCAAGTTCAGGAAGTTCGAGAACATTTGTAAGACCTTTTAGACCCATTAGGGTCCACTGGTAAGTTTGGCTTTCAACCGATCAACCAAGCAGAACGTATTTTAATAAAATAGCAGCTTTTAAAATGGATTTGCACGGCTCACTGCAGCCCCCCACAGTGTGCTTGGGTAGAAGAAGATTGTAAGAATAACAAGTAGTATAACTAGTTGTAAGAGATTATTAGATTTACATTACATTATACTGAAATAAGTGCTGTTTGGTGGCTCAGCTCTATATGCCAAATCTACCAGCAGACCCAACAATTGAGAAAACATCTTACTTTGTGTCCTGCAAGGTATTTGCCAGCATTAAAATTGAGTTTAGTGTCAAGTTCTCTGTCATACAAAGTGAGAAAGAGAGAACGGCACACACTGGGGCTAAGGCTAGATAGACTTTGCAAAGTTTCCCTCATAAAGCACAACCAGCATATGCAGAAAATAATATGTTGGCATTGTTGTAGTCATTCTTGTTTTTCATACATCTCTGGTGACCATGAAAGATTCAGCTATCGGTTTTTAATTGTAATTAATGAAGACCCAAGTACTGAGAGACCTCACATGGAGGAGCTCTCCAGTTGTAACCAGCCTTTCACTACAGAGCAGACAGCTTGATCAAACAACCCATAGGGTGCAGACACTGAAGATGTAAGTACTGCTGCATTCAAGCTGAAAGCTTTTAGAGCTTAATGCTCTAAAAATAAACCGGCTACATAAATTTCACATGAATGCAGGATGCGGCAGGTAGCAACATCAACATCGATAAATATTGAGTCTATACACTGATGTTGTACAGGGAGAGGTGTGAGAGATTATACATCAGGGTCATCTTCAACACACAGCCATTTAAAACATACACTAGATACGTAATTAAATGAACAATGCCTCAACCCTACAATTCTATTTAAAGAAATGGAGATGAGGACATACTTCTATGTGCAATTCAATTTAATAACAACAAGACATTTTCGGCCCTTACTGATACTGATCTCCTTCCATAGCTATTCATTGTATATCTAATGAAATATATCCTCTATGTCAAGTGCAATCCCATTCTGTTGAACAGACATTCTCCACAACGATTACACACTAGCCTGAGCACAGCGGCCTTTCTACCAATTCAGATCCCACAATTCCACATTAAGGTCAGTTTGTGCATCTTCCACTCCAGCAAATAGAGGTTCAGCCCACTACTTTCCACCAGCTTGATGCTACAGTACTGCTAAACGATGCTACCTAAGCCAGCGTCAAGAGCTGCGAGCAGCTGCGGTCTGAAAGGCTGTGTGAGTCATCCTGCTAAACCAGGGTCTTTGTTCCCCTTTCCCTCATCCAGTCTGATCAAGACGATAATGGCTTGGATCCTCAGCTAGAGGAGCTGAGGAGCTAACCGCCACACACACAGGAAACAGCCTGGGCACACTTTAAAGGTCAATAAGCTGCAGGAGTCCCCACAGATCAGTTAGTGGAGGGGGGGGGGGGGCAGAGAGAGAGAGATAAAGGAAAACAGAGAGAGAGAGAGAAAGGAAGAAAGACAGAGAGATGCCTCCAAAGCATGTGCATTAATGGAAGATGAGAGCTGCCAATCAAAAATCCAAACCTAAATGGCACGAAACATCTTAGGTAGGCAGACGAGACGGTTGATAGAAATGTTTTATGCTGTGTGTGCATTCCATTACTAGCATACTGAGGTACAGCTAATGAAGATGCGTGCCCATTACCCACTCCAAAACCTGTGCTCGCACATCCAGAGCACTTCCCAGCCAGAGCAGAGTCCGGTAAAAGGCAGGCGGAGCCAGGTAACAATGCTGCTGCTTTATACCGCAAATGAATGACAGCTCTACAGCTGCATATCTTCACATGCCATATGCCTGTAGGCAGCGAGAGATAAGGGCCCCCTCAGCTCCAGAGCCACATGCGTGTATCGCACTACCTCCACCGCCCCCCAACCCACCCACCCAGTGTTACCATGGCAGCCAGCCACCATACATTGTAATTAGCTGGCCTAAATCCCCAAGGCACGGACCGGTTGGCTACAACCCACTGCTTACATAGATTAGGACAACCACTGTCACACACGGGCCTGGAGCCGTACATGTACAGATGGATGCTTACATGCACACACACACACACACACACACACACACGCACGAGGGCACATTCATGCGCAGACACACCTATGCACACATACAAAGACAGGACATACACACAGACATAGACACACACTCACACACTCAATAGGCTCATAGGGACACAAACACGAAAGCTTCCAAATGCATGTAGGTGACAATCTACTACTACCACTTCCACTATCTACACCTAAAAAAACAAACTGCTGCCCCTGGATAATATGACAAATTTTACTGCCTACACTCACCACACTCCCACTTCTGCCATCTCTGGCCTTTCCCCGCCTCCCTCCCTGTGTTTGTGAACAGGTACAAGGCAAATGAAACGCTAAAATGTATTGTAGAGCTATTCCCTGCCAACACACACCCACGTACAGCACAGCAACGTACAGTAGCTCCGGTATGTGGGCATCCATGGCTTAATGTGCTGCAGTATCCTCGGCATGTGTGCATTCGTTCTTGGGTATGCGCTGATGCACAGTGTATCAAACCGCGCAGCAAAACAAAAGAGCCATAAGTGAGTGAAGTCCTATCAAAATGCAAGCTGCTGTCAACAGCCCTCGGGATAAACCTATTATCATAATACTATCTAGAGCTAGTGTTGATATCAAAGCGCAACGTGAGCACAGCGATTGATAACAAGTGTTAAGTGAAAAACGTTTGTGGCAAATAGGAAATTGTAGAAACTAATCATGAAGACAGCAGACATTAAAATAAGACTAAATGGTGGTGCATGGGTGTATGCTTTAAGTAAGAATATACACAATTTTCTGTTGGATTTAACTACTTCTGCCTTCTTTGAGCAGATTGGGGGTATACTTTTATGTATATATATATATATATATATTCAGGAAGATGTGTTAGATTGTAAAAATGAGTGACTATCCTTGTAAAATTCTCCCCCTTGTGATCACTTGGAAGTCTTGACAAAATTAAAATGTTAAAATAGAAATTTGCAAACAGTCTGCCATGTTAGCCAATGGATGTCAACCTTGCAAACTGCACCATACCAATTCAGGGGTTTCTCTCTGCTTACCTTCAGGCATGAAACAAATCCTAGGGCAAATAGTGTACTGGTTTTACTTGGAGGTGAATTGGGGCAAAGTGGCACCCTGGTCAAAATAAATACCTTTTGGAATCAAAGGGCATCAGTTTAAACTGGACAGTTTAATTGAGTTGTGTTAGCGCCAACTGGCCCAACACAACATAAGCCTTCTAAACACAATGATGCACTAACAGCACACTTTCAATCAATGTCGTAGCAGTCGGACCTGGCAGGCTGACACTTTGGCTGTCTATGAGACTGGATGTGAGCTGAGGAAAACTATATACCATTCACAAAAAGAGGGAATAGAAAACGAGCAGCATCTCCTTCTCTGGAGCACTGATGGCAGGAGTGCAGATGTAGATACAGAAACACACACGCAGGAAATGTACAACAAAGAGTGACTTCTCTTGAGAGAGAGAGAGAGAGAGAGAGAGAGAGAGAGAGAGAGAGAGAGAGAGAGAGAGAGAGAGAGAGAGAGAGAGAGAGAGAGAGAGAGAGAGAGAGAGAGAGAGAGAGAGAGAGAGAGAGAGAGAGAGAGAGAGAGAGAGAGAGACTTACTTGTAAACCAAACAGAGTGAATCTCATTTTAAATTGGCCTCTCTGTACATCTCTCCGTCTCTCCCAGGGTGGCATAGTGATGCCTTGTTGTCCTCGTCTCATGTGTTAGCACTGCTCTCACACTCATACTAATCATTAGCCAACTGTTAGCGCTGTATATCTGCCAAGCTGCTAAAACAACAAGGTGGCTTGTGTGTCGCCAACCATCCTCTACTGCTGTGTCTATCCACAGTCGTGCTTGAATGCAGGCTCACACACACACTTTGCAGATAATGGGGCTGGCCTCAGCATTCGTTTAAGTTTATTTAAAGATATTTGTACTGAACCACACACTGTATAGAGTGACAGGAGAGACAGGAGAGAAAGAGAGGATGCAGCATGCAGCTTGATATACTGAGCAAGCACTCGGAGCCACAAGGGCACCTGACATAAAGTGTTTCAGCACATGCAAGCGCACACACACACACACACTCACTAAAGAGACCTTGTGGACATCACTCCATTGATTTTGAGTTTGGCCCAGTTACAAAAGGTCACAGTTAAGTGGTGAATAAAAAGTGGGCACTGATTTAGAAGAATAGCCTCACACTGGCAATCATAGTCTCTGATGGTACCAGCATTGACTATGTGACTGAGCGTTCATCTCTCTCTGTCTCTCCGTGTCTCCCTCTGTGTGTGTGTGTGTGTGTGTGTGTGTCTCTGTCTCAGAGGGTCTCTTATAATGACTAAGTGCCAACCAGGCTGAATGTGAACATCCACCTCTGGACCCCAGCCGAAAGACTACCTACTGAGAAAAGAAGGCCAACCCATACTGGGGCCATTAATCTTTCATCACGCACACACACACACACACACACACACACACATACACACACAAACACAAACAGACATCTACACACAAACACACAAAAGAGAAGCCATCTACGTGCAGGTTAATGGATGCTTGGTTTGATGGTGTGCCATATTGGCTCTAACCAAGCAACCAAACGTTGATAGATAAATATGAATTGTTTATTAAAGATTACTTTTAGGACCTGTCTGGTTCAGTAAGGGTGTGACACACAGGGCAATTGTTTAGGTAACACTGAAGTTGCCTCAGCATTGTTGTTTAATCACATAGAAATATCTTACTGCCAGGAAATATTTGACCAGGTGTTTGATGCTGCGTCTCACTTTATTTGGTAGAGAGTAACACAAAAGATAACAGCGTGGGAATACAACAAACATCTTGAGCATGAGCATATTCCATATCCGTGATGTGAGAATGGAGTATGAGCTTTAGCCCACTTAAGAAGGCCTAGGGTGATTTATGGCCTATACGTGACCTATATATTGGACAGCTGCCTGTGCTTTGCGCACCTGAGTCTGTCTGAGTGACTGGTCTTTTCTTGAGTGCATCATCTATTTCAACTCGTAATGGACGCCCCCCCCCCACTCACTCTTATCTTCTCCTCTCCTCCCCTCTTTTCTCCTCTCCTCGCCTCTCTTCCGCTCGACTGCCCTGAATGCTTAATCATGGCCCCTGCCTTCCGGGAGCGCGTAAACACGCCAGCCGCACCATTGGCCGAGAGGGTGGTGTTACTGTGTGCCGATTGGCTAAACGGAAGGGGGCATGGGTGGTAAAAGAAGAAGGGGTTGGTGGTTACTAGCCCCCGAGGATGACTGCTGTCCATAGTAACATACCAGAGACACACACACACATGCACACACACACACACTGCTCTAGCCCCTCAGGACATGGTGAACCTCCCCAAAGACTCTCAGAACACAAACACACTCAGACACATGACACACCCACTAACATCAAGCACAACAAAGGATTTTCTGAGCTTCACCCACGTGAATATAGCAAAAGATTTAGAATTGAAAGGAGAATCTATCTAATGCTGCCATTTGACTTAATATCGGTGGCTTATAGCCGAATTTAAACCAGTGATTTTCATGATAAACAAAAGCCCTGTTTCCATATTTCCTTCACTTCTATGCAAAACGCTGGCAGTGAAATTGATTTCAGGTCAGATTTATTGCAAAAACGAATATTAGAAAAGCAATTTAATATTTAGAAAAAGATCCAAGAGAACACACACACCCTACAGTTTAGGAAACACTGGCTTGAGCATAAATTCTGGGTGTAAGACAAAGCCTGGAGGCTCACAACACTGAAGAGATGACTCCAACTCTCCAAAGTGGACATCACCATTCCTTCTTATTCATTCCAATTCCAAATTTCCCATAGATATCGGTGACCATATATCACCTGAGGTCTCTGCTCTAGACAGTTTGCTGTGTGTGTGAGAGATCAACAACAACATATTCAGCTGGGCCAGAAACAGCATCTATTATTCACACGGTTGTCATTGAACAAACCCAAGCGGCCTTGGTACAGAGGAATATTACCCCAGCAGGGAAATAGACAAGCGAGCAGCTCCAGGTCTAGTGATCAACCTCTGTTAAGCTGCTCTCATGACTTGGTGCCAAATCGCTCCTTCACTCGTTTCAGCTAGACTCACTCACTTGGAACGGATGTTAAATTAGCCATGTCCCACTGAAGATGAAGCCCTTCACTAGGGCTGCGCAATTAACTGTGTACGATTTTAGTTTCACAGAATGTTGACATATCGGCAATGCTGAAACATTTAATTTGACTTAAAACACCCTGTGTAGTTGAGCCAGAAATCCAGTGATGTGACATCAGTAAACTGCACACAACACGGTCATGTTTACCAACCTGGCCAATGTGTGATGCTTTATACGAAAGGAAACCAAAGGGATGAGAGAGGGAAAAGATCTAACGTCTAACGGCCAGCTTTTCTCTGGATGGAGCGCTCACTCACTGCTGTTTAGGAGACAAGTCACTTCCTGTGTGCTCAAGATTTCCCACCAGTGACCAATTAGGGGATGCTCTTCTCTATTGCAGTCCCACTTTGCCTCATATGACAGGTGTATTTTTACCTTTGCCATTTTTGCCTAGTGTAGCTTTCAATTTAGTCATTTACTCGTTCATTGCACGTTCGGCAGCTACCAAGCAAGCACACCACGTATTGGAGCGGGTCCTGCCATGAGAAGGTTAAGGAGCCCCTGAAATAGCCTGTATACTAGTACAAACATCTGTGGAAGGTCAG